>NC_086373.1:11194908-11497599 GCF_036588685.1 Mytilus trossulus
AAATAAGAAAAACAGATCAAAACACATAAACTAAAATGTAACCACTGAACCATGAAAATAAGGTCTAGGTCAGATGACACTTGTCACTTAGTCATGTACACCTTGCCATCCCTTCATACACTAAATTTGGTAGACAAGTTGCATACAGTATAATTACAAGCAGACAAAAACACAAAACTTTAACTATAACCACTTAACCATGAAAATGAGATCAAGGTCCAATAACATCTGCCAGTTGGACATGTACACCTAACAATTCGTCCATACACCAAATATAGAAGACATATTGTTTATAGTATCTGAGATATAGGCTTGACCACCAAAACTTAAACTATTTCATTGATCCATGAGAAATAAGGTCGATATCAACTAAAAATTGTCTAATGGCCATAAGAAATGGCAAAGTAAGAACAGACTAAATATAGTTACCTGATTACTCATAATAAGAGACAACTTAACTCGACAAAATAATAACTTATTTCCAAGTAGTCACTGGACCATGCAAATGGAATCAAGGACATAACAAGGTGACAGACAGAACCTTCATAAAATAAGGCATATGTATACAAAGTATGAATCATCCAGGTCTTCCACTTTATGAAAGATAAAAAAATTAATATAAATGTTTTAAATTAACGCAGGCGGCTCACAGCCCCTTTGTCAAACTTTCTGCAACAAAAGTGTCAACCTCGACAATTAAAACTACATTATGGCTCTATGTTGATTGTTTTTTATTCCACGTTCCGGCACACTCAGGCAAACTCCGGCCGATGAAAATGAAATACAATTTGTTAATAATACATTATCGACGATTCGTAATAACAAGAGTACACACACTTAAATGTCTCGCCTTCTTTACTAACCCTTGATATTATGTTCGGTCCTTAATATAAAGCTTTGCTACAATAATCACATAAACTAAACACGATCTAGTAAATGAAGTCAAGGTCATATAAACGAGAAATACATGTTCACCTTACAATCAATCAATACACTAAATAAAGTTGACCTATTGCTTAAAGTTTCTAATATAATCAATGATGTCATAACACATGATTTTTACTATTTATTGACTTTATTTTCTTTTGCTCACAACACAACAAAGGGTTAAACAATCCTCATTGAAGCAATCACTCCTATAAAGAGTGACATTCGAATAAATATATCAGCCAAATTTGACTTGTTAAAAGAGAATGCCTTGTTTATCATTTTAGTGACTTAAAATGTCTATTTATTTATTATATTTTATCATATAAGGCAAAATATCAAAACAAAAATGATAAAAATAGTCAATAATGGACAATAACTCAAATAAGGAGTCGTAGGACGATTTTCTCCTGATTGACTTTTAAAATTGAAGGCCTTGTCATGCTGATTAGTTTTCCTTCATTTCAGTTTATATCTATCTATTCTAGTTTTTGTTAAGATGTAATACAAAAACACAAAATAAATGATTGCCACAATTGTCACTAAAGAACATAAACTTTAAAAAGAAGTTGACTGAAGATTTGGACCATTTTGACTTATTTGTAGAACTTGTCTTGCTGATTATTTTTGCAACTATCTTTTTTAGTTTTAAAGTAAATAGACAAACGACAAACGATTACGATTGTGGGCGATAGACGCCATGTCACACTTTGCCATGTGTGCCAGGTAAGGTAATAATATATAGTTTGTTCTTTGTTTACTGGAATGTTTGTTCATTATATTTGGGGTTTTTTCAACATTTACAGGATACATTGTTGTCTTTTGATATGTTCCCATACATCTTTTTGAAACATAACGTTTAACGAAAAATACCGAACAAATAATTTTACAATGCCTGTATATAGAAACCATATATTTTTTGGGATCAGTGTCAATAAAACTATCATGTGAGACCGGAAGTGACATTTTGAAAACTAAAAGTTGATAATTATCTCCCTTATTTCAGCCAAATTAAATTTTGTAATTGAATCTGTATGCAGAATCTTATGATTGGACGCCTATAGTAACTTTAAGTAAAACGGAATTATGTTCTCAACAATAATTTAAAAAAATGATGTGGAAAAATCTCAATTATTTTCTGAACAATTATTTTTTTGATTTTTATTATTTATTCAACTTTATATTTGAAGGTTTTTTTTGTTTGATACTGATGTTTGGATTATATAGTATATGTGTGTATATATATATATGTATGATTATGAACAATGTTTATTTCACATTAAATATCGTGCATCGGCGTTGTCGTGCGACTATCCACGTGACAAAGTCTTCGGTATTTATTATAGCCTTTTAGGCGTGTATATTCAGACTGTTTATACATACTTAGATATTCGGTTCAAGTATTGGTTATACTCAGTTATTTGATACAAGTATTGGTTTTATGTCTAAATTGATGGGTTGATTATACCAGTAGAAGAAAAACGGATCAAAACACAAAAACTTAACTATAACCAATGAACCATGAAAATGAGGAATATGTCAGATGACACCAAAACTTTATTTTGTTCATTGATCAATGAAATGAGGTCGATTCCATTTAAAAATTGTCTGACGTGCATGAGAACCTCGCAAGGTATGGAAACACTAAATATTGTTATCTTATTACTCATAATAAGAGAGAAATTAACATGACAAAAAATCTTTCAATTAGTCACTGAACCATAAAAACGAGGTTGAGGACATTGGACATGTTACAGACGGAAACTTCATAAACTAAGGAATCTTTATACAAAGTGTGAAGCATACAGGTCTTCCATATTATAAAATATAATATTTTAAAGACGTTAGTAAACGACGACGCCGGCTCACTACCCTCTTTTTCGAGCTTCTGCAACAAAAGTGGCAAGCTCGACAATTAATAACACAGCATGGTTCTATCAATTCATGTTCTTATCTGTCACGTGCTACATGTGTTCTGTGTTGATTTTTTATTAATGCCACTATCCGGTAAACTCGAAACGTAGTTACATTCCATTCAACAATTACTAAGTTGAATACAAATATGTTGATAATACGTTATCTAAGACTCGTAATTAATGTTAATAAGAGTACACACGCTAAAATGTCTCGCCTTCTTTACTTACCTCTGATGTTATATTGAGTCCTAAATATAAGGCTATCCCACAACTATCACCTTAACTTAACATGATCAAAGAAATGAGGTCGAGGTCATATAAACCAAACGAGAAATACATGTACATCTTTTTATCATTCAATAGACTAAACATAGTTGACCTATTGCTTATAGGTTCAAAGAAAAAAACAGCATTAACCAAGAAAACTAAACATTGACAATTTACAATCATGACCATATCAATGATAATTCATATAAACACAGATGTGCTTACTACGGGACTGATGACGCTCGATTGAAAAGAGTTAAACGGACAAATAAATGACATAATTAAAAAGCATGATGCCATTGAGGACCGAAATTTCTTAAAAGTCTTGCCAAATACAGCTACGGTTATCTATTTCTGAGGTAAATTTGCGTTTTAAAAGGGTACTGAACCATCATTTAAATGATGTCATAACACATGATTTTTAATATTTATTGAATTATGTTTATAACCACACTGAAACGAAATACAAATTATAACATTAAGTACGGTTATTACCATGAATTACAATTATAAAACCTTTTAAAAATTAGCACAAATTGAACTAAACATGTTTAACATCTGTTTAAAAAGCCTGTGTGGCTCACCTCGTTCTATGTGCATGTTCAACAAAGGAAAGGACATTCTTCAACATTGTAGATGTGAATAGATTTCATGACAAAAATCTGTTTTGATGATTTTTTTAATGCTGCAAATTAAGTTTGTTTTGGTTTTCAAAAAAATCATCTTTGAAGTAATTACTCCTATAAAGAGAAACAGTCTAATGAATATATCAGCAAAACTTGACTTGTTTGTAGATCATCCCTTGCTGAGTATATATTGAAATTTAAAGTGCCTATTTATCTATTATATTTTTTATCATCTAAGACAAAAATCAAAACAAAAATTGATAAAAATCCCAAACAAAGAACAATTATAGCTTTTTTTTTTTTTTTTTTTTTAAGACATATAAACGTTTTATTCCTAAATATTTCCTGTGAACAATTACCTTAGTCGTCCAGGATCAGACTAAGGGTCCCTGTTTACAAAGTGAAACCATCTATCCAGGGGAAATAGAAGGCAATAAAAAAGTAGTCCACTTTTAACCTTGGATTTACATTTAGTGTAAAAAAATTATATCCATATAATGTTAGAAGCATCTAACAGATCTATACTTTAATTTCAAAATAGTAAGTAAGTAACCCACATAAAATATGTGCATTTACTAAAATAACCATGATAGGCTATAACTTTTTTTTCATATTGTCTTATATACAATCATTATTCTAATGCTATAATCCATAAAAAATGTATTTTGACTCAAGCTATATTTTACTATATAAAATGTCTAAATTTTCATTATTACGGACTCCAATTTTGTCTTATCAATGATATCAACGCCTTTCAAAAGAAGAACAAATTTTAGATTATATTTCAAGTTGTGTTTCCAAATTTTATAAATATCTTGTGGTGTTTTAGGCGTTTTGTTAAATTTTATTGAATTCCTAATTTTCCATAGTGTCCATTTAAAATATATGATAATTATGTTAACAAAATTATCATCTTTTGGTTCTCCCGTATTTTTGCCCAATAGAACCTCCTTTTCACCAAAAGGATTATTTATTCTTATTTTTGATTTGATAAGTATTTCTTGGAGGTTTTTTAAAATTAACTGTGATGTACTACAACTGAAAAATAAATGTTGCAGGGTTTCTATATTATTGTCATTTTGACAAATGTGGCATTTTCCATTTGATATCTTCATTTTTTTTAATCTTTCTTCAGTATATAAAATATTGTGCATGGATTTCCATTGGAATTCTTTTACTTTATTTTCAATTTTCAAATATTTTAATTCCGACCACATATTTTCCCAAGGTATATGTGTTCCAAATATTTCCTCCCACTTAATTTGACATTTTGGAGATACATCTTTATTTAAAACCGTACGAATATAATTGAGTTTTAACTTCGCTGGTTTGATTTTTTGGTTGTTTAAGTTAATGATCTCAAGGTCATTTGATATGTTTAATCTACTTTCATAATGCAAATTCTGGTTTCCGCAAGATTTCAAAATTTGCACGAAATCTTTTGGAATTGCCTGTTTAATTTTTGAAAATTCGGAAATACAATTTCCCGATCAATCAACTTCCTATAAATTTCATTACAGCTAATGAAATCCGTAGTTTCTAAATTCCAAATGTCCTGGATAGTTGTTATACCGCTTTTTAAAAAAGAAGAGTAAAACAATGGCTTATTTTTGAAACGAATAGAAGAGTTTCCAAATATCCTCATATTTAAAATAGCACTTTTATATGGAGGTATTTCGACATTTTGAGTAAATCCTGACCACGTATTTATAATTTTCTGATAAATTTGTGGTAGTTGGTTCATATCTAAACCATTTAAACTTGAACATTTACATACAAAAAAAGCATCATTATATTTTTCGTCAAATGTCCGAAGCCAATACTTACCGATCGCATTCCAGCTTTCCAATGGCTCATGAATTAAACGATATACAAGTTTTGTTTGTTTACTTTTTATAAACGTATCTATACTTACCATTCCCATCCCCCCTTTTATTTCGTCCAAACAACAGACATTTCTATCTACCTGGTTCACTTTTCCGTCCCATATAAAGTTCCAAATTATATTATTAAGCTCTTTAGTGTATTTATCCGGAATTCCTCGTATTTCGATCTCGTAAGAACAAAGAGAAAGTATCATATTTTTTACTATAAGTGTTTTACCTTTAAATGTAAGCTTCCTACTTTTCCATACATGCGTACAATTTTTAACTTTTTCTATTATTTTTCTCCAAATATCATCGTCATCTATTTCATAACCATGGCATACCCCTAATGTTTTAACATTGCCTGTGATCCATTTGATTTTATCAAATTTAAATCGTTTTCTTTTAGAAGCCCCTAATAGTAAGCCTTTTGTTTTGTCGAAGTTTATTTTAGAACCCGAAGCTTTTTCGTATAAGGACAATATTTTAAAAGTATTTTCTACAGATTTTTCATTTTTATTAAATACCTGGGTGTCATCTGCAAACATACATAATTTGGTTTCTATAAAATTCCCTCCCCCTCCTGGTAATTTTAATCCTTCGATTTTAATGTCACCCCTTATCGCACATGCCATGGGTTCAGCTTGTATGATATACAAGAGAGGCGCTATTGGACACCCTTGCCTAGCGGAGCGAGTAATAGAAAAGTATCTGGATACAAACCCATTAGTTTTGATACACGTTGTAGCATTGTATAATAGCATTTTTATCCATGCTCTAAATTTCCCGCCAAATTCAAATTTCTCCAATACAAAATCTATCCATTCCCATTCAACCCTATCAAACGCTTTTTGTTGATCCAAAAATAATATAATTCCTTCTTCATCTTCGTTGTCAATATATTCTATAATGTCCTGAATCATTCGGTTAGCCTCGCTTATATTTCTGCCTTTAACAAACCCCTTCTGATCGGTATGAATAATTTTAGGCAATACTATTTTAAGTCTTTCAGATAGAATCTTTGCAATAATTTTATAATCACAATTTAGTAACGTTAGTGGTCTCCAATTTTTTATATTTTCCCTTTCCCCTCCTTTATGTAATAAGGTTAAGACCCCCTTATGTTGAGAGTTACTCAATATAGTATCATTAAAAATTTCTTGTAGTAAACTAAAGAAATCGTCTTTTATTATATCCCAGTATAAAACATAAAATTCTGATATAATACCATCTTCGCCAGGTGATTTGTTTTGTTTAAGTAATTTTAGTACCTTTTCTACTTCAGATATATTTATATCTCTATCTAACATCTCTTGATCTTCCTTACTTACCTTGTCTACAATAAATTGACAAAGTTGTTCGCCCGCTGTTTTGTCCCATCCTTCCGTAGCAAAAAGTTTAGTATAAAATTTTACTTGTTCATTTAAGATTGAATCAATGTCACATTTATACTCACCGTTTTCTGTTTTTACACGTTGCCATAGTTTATTTTGCCCATTTTTCTTTTCTAAATTAAAAAAGTATTTTGTCGACTTCTCCCCGTCTTCTGCCCATTTAGTTCTTGATCTAATTTTTGCGGAGACTGTTTTTTTAGTATAGTATTCCTTAATTTTATTTTCTAATTCTAAAATTTTGTCACATGATTTATTTGATTCGTTTAATTGAAGTTTCAATTTTTCAAGCTGTTTTTCTAAAGCAATGACATTATTTTGTTTTGATAAACGGTTTAGTTTTTGACTAATTTCCATGGTCAAAAATTTAATTTTTGATTTTGTAACATCCCACCATTCTTGAATGCTTTTGAATCGGTTCTTGCTTTTAACCCAATTTTCCCAAAACGTTTTAAATGCATTTGAAAATTCATCAGTCTTAATTGTATTTAGATTCATGATCCACATTCCCGGTCCTCTTTCAATGTCATCTAATTTTATTTTTGAAGTGACTATGTCATGATCACTAAATGGAAATGTGATTATACGTGTGTTTAAAATTTTGCAGCTAAGGGATTTCGTACAGAAAATATAATCTATTCGTGATTTTGAATTGCCTCTTTGAAAACTATACCGTCTATTTGTAGGAAATTTAGATCGCCATATATCATATAAATCAAAATTCAATAGAAGATTTTTCAACTCGTTTAAGCCTGTATCATCGTTTTGGTGTGAAGGGGACCTATCTAACTTTCTATCTAATGCACAATTAAAATCTCCTAAAAAAATATTATAATGATCCGTTCCATCATCTGAATACAAGTCATTTTTAAAGTTTTTCAGGTTTTCAAAAAAATGTTTCCTTTCAGAACCCTTATTTGGGGTGTACAAATTAAAAATATGGTAAACCGCACTGTTAGTTTTAAATTCACCAATTTGCATTCTACCTTTATCATCTATCCTTGAGATATCAAAGTTAAGCGTAAAATCTTTTTTTAATAAAATTCCTACACCTCTCGATTCGTTTGTACCACAATTCCAAAAACTTTCACCACCCCCATATTCTTTCCATTCTTTGCTCCAAAGCCAAGTTTGGTCCTTTGTACAATGTGTTTCTTGTAAACAGACAAGATCTATGTTTTGTGAAACAATCCAATTAAAAACTAATGTACGTTTTTTAACATTTCTTAATCCATTTACGTTTATTGATGCTATTTTTATACTCATTGTAGAAGTTTGAAAAGGTAATTTTGTTTACTTCTGGTGTAACCTTCAAAGACACGTGAATATCTTTAATTTTGTTTCCAAACAATAGATTTTTGACTTCATGAATAGTAATTACCTTTACGTAATCTTTAACACATACATGTACACTATATACACTACATATCACATATAATTTGTTTGCATTACCGTATTTGGTTAAACATGACAACCTATCATAAATATTCAACAATTTGACTTTATACTGCTCACCTTTCCTGAAACAGTTATTTTTATACATATGGTATATGAAATAAAAAATACAGTCTACAATCAATAGAAACAATATACAAATATGATGTTTAAAAGTAGTGGACATATTTACAAATTTAAAAAACTCATACATGCATTTTTTTATTTTTTTTTAGGTTTTTGTTTTCTTATGAACATAATACAGTTTGATTTGACATATTTTGAGCTAAGCTTTTTTCGGTTCAGTATTGGAACGTTTACTCATTCTATCCGCGGAGGAAGGTGCTGTTGTTCCGTCACTTCTCTTTCGTTTTGGGTCCATTGGTGTGTGTTGTTCCTGTACGCACGGTTTCGGAGAATGAAAGAAATCGTCAAGTTTTCTGTTAATACTTAGTGCACCTTCGGTGCTTATATGCACACCGCTGTTGTCGGCTTTGTCAAACAAAGATCTGATGATTGTTCCATTTTTATAGAACAGTTTCTCTAAATCAACATAATCTATATTGTCCTCACGAGCGCACAATTTTCTAATAAACTTGTTTACGCTTGTTGCCGATTGGTTTAATCTGTTTATTTGTGCACTGTTACCTTTACGTGGTATGATGCTACAAAGACCAACATGCGACTCTGGATAGGCGGATTTCACTTGAGCCACTGCTTTTGTCACAAGTAAATTTATTTGGTCACTGTCATCTTTATGTTTACTTATATCATTTGTACCAAGACAAATAGCAACTTTATCAACTTTGAAACTATCAGTTTTCTGAACAGCAATGTCTAAAATTTGTGTGAAATTTTCAAAATTTGCACCTGATTTTGAAGCATTCAATAAGTTTTCATCAATTTCACCGAGTCTTGTACAATTGGACGCGCCAATAAGGACATTTAGTGTATCGGTAGTGTCATTTTTCCCACTTTCGGAAAAGGTGTCGTTATCACAAACTGAGTGTGTATCTGAATGTGTATCTAACTTAGTTTCTTGTCTACCCTCAATTATTTCAGGACCTTGCTTACTGTAACCTTGGTTTTCTTGGTCTTGCTTAAAACTTTCGCAGTCTCGTCTAGGATGCCCATCTATGTTGCAGTAAGAGCAATACGGTTCATTTGGACAAACATTAGCTAAATGACCAATAGCAGCACAGTTATAGCACCTTCGCTCATTCATTATTTTTGGACGATCTTTACATTGATATGAGGAATGACCGATCAACTTACAATGAAAGCATGGTGTACGGTTATTGTCAGCAAATAAGCGAACTTCAAAGCGGCCTAGGCTAGTTCTGAGAGGAAGAACAGGCTCACAGTTCAAAATATCGATATACCGTGCCCCATTTTCTATTTCGGTCCCTTTAATATAACCTCTTTTAACAGAGCCAGGAACAATTTGACCAAATCGAATCATTTGTGCAACAATATAACGATCGTCAAGCTCGTATGGAGCATCTTTTATGGTAACATGTGTTATTGACTTTTCTACATCAAAAAAGTTAATTGACCTATTCCTTAATGTTATACCATTTACTACCAACGTATCTTTTGACTCTACGTCTTTAAGAGACACAATACATTCTTTTTCCGTAATTTGTATAGATCCAACATTGTTTATATGGATTTGTTTACTTATTTCTGTTAGAATTTCATCGTGTTTTATCCCTTTGAAACCTTTGGTGTAATAATGTATGGATAATTGTCTGCTTACCCTCGACATTTTTCAGTGAGTTGAAATCAGGATGTCACAACAGGACACATAAACAAAGTCAAATTATGCATATACTGTGCAAAATGTCATTCTCTTTGTTTTCTAAATCCTTTTGAAGAACAAATATATGAAAATCTTGAAAAAATTGGCACCAGAAATATCCAATATAAGGAGTTTAAATTAATTTTCCGCTGCACAAAAACTCACACGTCCATTTACAAAGGGACATCACTCATCAATTATAGCTTAAATAAAGAGTCGTTTGACAATTTCCTCCATATTGTCCTTATTGAAGGTCGTATCTTATTTATTAGTTTTTCTTCATTTCAATTTCTATCTATCTATTATAGGCTTTTACGATGCAAAAACGCATAAACTTGATTGGTACAATTGTCATCAAAGGACATTAACTCTAAATGAAGTCGATTTGAGATTTCGACCATTCAGACTTATTTGTAGAACTTATCATGCTGATTATTTTGCAACTGTCTATTGTAGTTTTTAAAATAAAAGGCAGAATTGGAAAAAAAGTAAAATTTGTCCTTTTAAGGAAATAAATCCTATAAGAAAACGTCTGACAGTTTTAACATGCTGAACATTTTTTTTATCCTATCAGAGTGTCCTATTTATGAAGGTTTGAAAAATTAAAGACAAAACTTGCATTATATTCATATGTCTTTTTTTTTTTAGCTATGTCTGCCATTTTGCTTAGCAGCCGGGTCATCTGACACACATTTTACACTGAATATCCCAACGATAATTGTCAATAAGTTTATTTTTTGGTCTGACAGTTTCAGGGAAGAAGATTGAAACAGTAAACGGACGAAGGACGACAGACGCCAAATTATAAAAAAAAGTTCATGATTATAACACAATGTTGACTGCAGTATCCATATTTTAGACATGTTTACCTAATATGTCTCTTTGTTTTGTTCACGCACCGTTGTCAATTTCATGGAATTTGATGCGACTGTCATACAAGTGATAGGTTTGGCTAGCTATAAAACCAGGTTCAATCCATCATTTTCTACATAAAATAATGCCTGTCAGGAATATAAAAGTTGTCATATATCCATTTGTTTGATCTTTGGATTATGCCATTTGATTCAGCATTTTTATGATTTTACTTATTTTGTGTCCTGCGTGCCAGGTTGGCTAATGATACACCAACCATTGATACTAGGATTAAATTTTGATACAGTGTAGCCTGTGTTGTCCGACACACTAGGACCCGAAAAAATGCCGGATTAAGCATGGTGTCGGACTACTAATGGGTTTTTTCTGCAAGTATAGACATATTTTGGGACAAGAAAAATGTGTCGGTTAGAGCAGGATGTTCAAATACCCAGGCGTCCGATTAGGCAGGTTACACTGTATATGTTGTGATCTATGTTTACCGGAATGTTTGTTTATTGTATTTGGTGACTGTTTATTTCAACATTTACAAGATTCATTGATTTGTTTTGGTATTTGTTCCCATATATCTTTATCAAATATATTAACGTTCGACGAAAAAGACCGATCAAATAATTTACAATGCATATTACCATTCTCTACATATGTCGAAAAACAATACAGATGAAGCATTTCAATATTTGAAACCCAGGGTAGAAATCCACCACCATAAACATCTTCTAACCACAGAAAAGGTACCTCCTTAGTTGTGTGATACATTTTTTTAATGACATCAATGGACGTTATAGAGGGATTTCCATTACAGCGGATATGTTGGATACCGGTAATAAAAAAAAAGATGTTCTCCATTTTGAGTTACTTTGTCTCAAGGGTTCGGTATCGATATGCATACAACATTCTAAAACATCCGTTAACAAATTGTCTTTAGTCTTTTGTCGAAGGTGTTGAATTAATAATGGAATATTGATAATAACCTCATAATCAACTTTTACTACGAACTATGCGTTACTGCAGAAGTTGTTGACCCAACACAAACTAAATACACGTTTATATGTTAAATTTCTGTAATAATCTACAAAATTACCTAGCACAATATCCATATATGCCTCACTTTCGTCTTTAATTTTCTGTTGGATTCCTGGTCTTGTGGAAAATATATTCAATGTGTTCATTTTCATAATCCGAAATTATCCATATGTTGAACGTATCTGTAGGCGTGCCCATAGACTTTCTTGTAGAACTATGTACAAAAAATAACAAGAAAACACCTTTTCCTTTACATTTCATGTCATTGTTCAATAATGCACGATACTGATGTCTGTGTAGCAACGGATTTTCCAATTTGTCTTCTGATATGTTCCTGTAAAAGTATTCAAACTCTGTAGAAATATTCATTCCTTTATGTAGTATAAAAAAAGGGAAGATGTGGTATAAATGCCAATGAAAAAACTGTCCCAAGAGACCAAAATGACACAGACATTAACAACTATAGGTCACCGTACGGCCTTCAACAATGAGTAAAGCCCATACCGCTAATCAGCTATTAAAGGCCCCGATAGTGTTCTGTTAGATATACCCTTTCTTCTAGTTAGTTCCTTACTTTCAGTCCAATCATTTAAGATGTTTGGTATGCACTATTTAGTTCAATGAAAAATAACTAAAATAATTAAAAATCTATTATTAAATATATATGTTCCGGACCATATGAGTATTTGGACCATACGCGTATGGTCATGACCATATGGGTATATGCTCATATGGTCCGACCATACGCGTATCGTCGGGGTAATTAACACTCTGTTACAGTTTACTTTGAATACTTCTAAGTTTTTCATATGGTTTGACCGTTCATTAGAAATTTAAGTAATTTTATTATTATATTATAATAAAAAGATTAGCTAAATAAAAATTAAATGTTTCACATAGTTATTTTTACTTACTTGTCAAAACTATAATAAACACATTTATACCGATGGTCACTACCGATGGTCATTACCGATTTGTTATTACGAGTGAATTGCAATATGTCGACTTAAACAAATAAATTCCCAAAATGTATTAATGAACTGTTACACAAGAAGATAAGTCACTGGAAAGTAACATAGTTTATTTAAGTTGTCTTGTGAATATGATGTATTGTAGTCATATTACGTTATTTGAGATCTAGTACGGGGCGCCGAATGGGACTCTTGTGGTTTTGTACTCAAAATTCAATTTTGTACGGACAAAAGTGACTTTTGTTCAACAAAAATGAGTTCAGTTTAACAAAACTTGTATCATACTACAAATTTGAAATTTTGTCATACAAAATTATCTATCAGCGGACAAAAGTCACTTTTGTCATGACAAAATTCATTTTTGTTACAGAGACTTGACTTTTGTTACCTAATTGGAAAATTGAGCGACAAAAGTCAATTTTGTATTTAAATTAGTTTAGTTTGGTTTCTGTGAACTAATTTGCATACAAAATCGACTTTTGTTACACAAAATTGACTTTTGTTACACAAAATTGACTTTTGTTACACAAAATTGACTTTTGTTACACAAAAATTACTTTTGTTACACAAAATTTACTTTTGTTACACAAAATTGACTTTTGTTACACAAAATTGACTTTTGTCTCAACAAAATTGACAAAATTGAATTTTGTCTCAACAAAATTGACAAAATTGAATTTTGTCTTAACAAAATTAACAAAATTGAATTTTGTCTCAACAAAATTAACAAAATTGAATTTTGTCTCAACAAAATTAACAAAATTGAATTTTGTCTCACGAAAGTCAATTTTGTCTCACGAAAGTCAATTTTGTCTCATAAAAGTCAATTTTGTCGTCACAAAATTGACTTTTGTCTCAACAAAATTGACAAAATTGACTTTTGTCTCAACAAAATTAACAAAATTAACTGTTGTCTCAACAAAATTTACAAAATTGACTTTTGTCTCAACAAAATTAACAAAATTGACTTTTGTCTCAACAAAAATGACAAAATTGAATTTTGTATCAACAAAAATGACAAAATTGATTTTTGTCTCACAAAAGTCAATTTTGTCTCACAAAAGTCAATTTTGTCTCACAAAAGTCAATTTTGTCTCACAAAAGTCAATTTTGTCTCACAAAAGTCAATTTTGTCTCACAAAAGTCAATTTTGTCTCACAAAAGTTAATTTTGTTTCACAAAAGTCAATTTTGTCTCACAAAATTGAATCTTACCGTACACAATTGACTTTTGAGATTTAATTTCCATATCAGGTAACAAAAGTCAATTTTGTATGCAAATATGTTTATATTTGCATACCTTTAAGACAAAATTGACTTTTGTCTACAAAAATGAATTTTGTCATGACAAAAATGAATTTTGTCTACACAAATGAATTTTGTCATCACAAAATTGAAGTTCTCACAAAACAAGTCTGTAGCACATAGTTTTGTAAGACAAAAATGATTTTGTTATGACAGAACTGAATTTTGTACAAAACCACAAGAGTCCCATTCGGCGCCCCGTATCTAGAGCTTCTTAAAAACACCGTAGACATACCGGAATGACCCAAGACCTCGGTATCACTGTACGCATGCAGCTGCAAACAGGCTAGCTTTTCACTCGAAAACAAAAGGTGTAAATGAAAAGGATCGTGCACAACCAAGACTTGCAAATGCAAAAAGCTATGATACCGTAAGAAAGTAAATGGCACCACAAGCCTACTTTAAACATATTTTATTTGAAAAAAATCATGTACAGGCATACACATATAAATACAGTGTTAACATATCACAAAAGGATTCGGAAACAAGGTTTCCCTTATATTAATCCGTCTCCCTGTAGAAAAAAGATAAAGGGAAATAACTGCAAATAAAAAGTTGATTTTTTTTCATCAGATCTTTCCTATATATATATGTGCCGGCGGCGGAGTGTGTTTACAGGGGTTTACTCCTGGTTTGCCCACTTTTAATTCTACCGATTATCTATTAGTAAAGAAAACAAAAAAGACAAAAGGTTTAATGAGCATACAATTGTATAGTCTGTTCCAACTTAGGTATGGTCAGGTATATTGTTAGTAAGTGTTTTCTGCATATTCAGGTTGTTTTTTTGTATAGAAAAAATTATTAAAAAAATCAAATATTTTTTCTCATTATTCTCAATTTTATAAATGCATTGCATAAGGAAATATGTAAAATGAGGATAAATACAATCTTTTAAATTCACAACAAAAGTCACAAAACATGATATTCACAAATCTTCACTTCATTGTCCAGTTCAAATGGAGGAGATGGGATCGATCATCAGCTGCGTCCGAGTAATCTACCACGCTGATTAGTCCTTGTTGGAATCTTTCTTTCAGTAGTTGGAGTCTGGTTCTTATACTCTGTATCGTCATGTTTTTGGGGGCGGGCTCCTCCTGCTGCATACTGGATAATGTTGCATTCTGTAAGTGCCTGTGTCTTTTTCAGTAGCTCAATGATCTCGTAGATGTTTGCGTGAGCATGTTTGAGTCTCTTCTTAAGTTTGTCGTGCCATCCTTCCAAGTGATTTGTGGTGGGGGTCCTTCTGTGTAATAGTGATTCCATAGAAAACGGTAGCTTTCAATCCTGAACTCTGTCATGTATTCTGTAAATGAAGTTGTAGCCAGTATGTTTTCAGTTTCTTAAATGTCTTCTTTAGTGTTTAGCCAAACTTCCCCAACAAGGTGGGGTGGAACAAGAGGTAGTACTGCGGCTCCTTGTTGCAGTTGAGTTATGTCTTCATCTCTTTAATAGGACTGTAGTCCATATTTCTGTAACTATTGCCAAATACACTGGGTGAAGTTGAAGTAGCAGACTTTCACATTAACCCCTGGCCACACTGTTCGTGCTGCGTTGTTGGTTGCTGTTTCATAGTCAGTAAATAGCCTTTCTGGTTGAAGTTCTAACTGGTGTTGTTAGCAATCATGATTATTAATCGAAAAATATTTTATTGTTATTTTTTTTTTTGTAAAAAAAATGCTAGCTTGGATGCAGATTGCTGTGTAAATTGTGTTATATTTATAGCTTGGCTATTGAACAGTTGCATTTATATTCTAGTTGTTAGAATAAATTGGATATTTTTTATATTAAGTTTCAGAAGTGTATTTTATTAAAATTTTAAAAAAATAAGTTAAATAAAGTAAAGATATTCAATGAGATTTATTCTAATAAATCTTTAGTTTCATTCTTTTACTTTTTACATTTTTTCAGAATGTACCAATAATTAAAACTATTTGTTGATAAATTGGAAAAATAGTTCATTTCAAGTGCACATTTTTCCTATTTTTTGTATGAATAAAAATACATTTTCCTGCCAAAAATATATAAAATTTAGAAAGTTTTGCACACTTTCCTTGATTTAATAACAGAATATAATGTTCTTTTGAACATTTACAGGTAAAATAAAAGGTAAAAAATATTACTATAATTCAGAAATAAACTATAATTGTTAAAACAACAATTCCCTCTATGTTTACATATACATGTAATTAAAAGTGGGCAAACCAGGATGACACCGTTTACAGGACATTGTCGAGTGTCTCACCCAATTACGATCTTTATTATGCACGAACGACGCTATTAGCCAAAACGCTTCGAATCTACCAAAAAATTGTTGCACTTGTTTAAACACGAGTACATTTTCCTCTTGATTAAGGTTATTGCAGCCAAATAGGAGTGTTTCTATATTGTATGGGAAGGGAATTTTTTTTATCGTACGTTTTCGGACAAGGGAGTAATTATTACACTCGAGGAGAAAATGCTTACTGCTCTCGATTCTACCACAGGTACAGTTTTTACTTTCTACAAGATTTCTCTTAAATAAATGTTCGTTCAGATTGCTACAATCCATCCGAAGTCTGGCATGAAGTATTTGTCCTTTCCTGTCTCCATAAAAATAATAATTTGGCATTTTTCTTACATTTTGATTAAGGTAACTTTTAAGTGTAAACTTAGATGGACTTAGTCTGATATCGTCCGGAATAGCATTCCAGGATCGAATAACTGAGGGGAGAAAAGATTTCTGGTAAAATGCAGTTCTACACTTTATATGTTGCGTGTCATTCGTTCGTCGTGTGTCATAATTATGAATATTAAACAATTGCTGAAGGATAATGTCGCTTAAATAATCGGGGGTCTTATTGTGAAACATTTCATGAAATTTTATAAGTTTGTGTTTTTTACGTCTTTCTGATAGTAACTCCCATCCTGTTTCGTCGTATAATTTATTTATGGACGATAACTTAGTACCACCAGTAACTATCCTAGCCGCTTCAAGTTGCATATTTTCTAGTTTGTCACTTAAATAGTCTGGAATGTTGTCCCAAATGATATCTGTATATTCAAATAAAGGTCGGATAAAACTTAAATATATAGTTTGTAAATACTTTCTTTTCAATTTGAATTTCAAGGCACGAAACAAATTTAATCTAGGTGTTATCTTTTCAATTATTTTATTGACATGAGAATGCCATGAACCATCCTCATGAAAAATTAAACCAAGGTGTTTATGGCTTTCTACTTCTGAAATCATATCATCATTCATATAAAGAGGTGGATGATGGGGTTTAACTGATTTCTTGGAAACTGTCATAGCTTCAGTCTTTTTTGCATTAAAATTTACAAGCCATTGGACTGACCAATTGTTGATAGTCTCTATATCAGAATTAAGTTTGCTCGCTGCTGCATATTCATCTTCAACTACTATGAAAAGGGAAGTATCGTCAGCATGTAGTTTTATATTACAGTCTATGTCGTTTACAATGTCATTTATATATACTAAAAAAAGTAAGGGGCCTAATATTGATCCTTGAGGGACGCCAGCATTTACACCAAAAGTATCAGAGGATTGACCTGAAATAACAACTTTTTGTTTTCGATTTGATAAATAGCTCATAAACCATTTTAATAGGTTTCCTCTTATTCCAATATTTTTAAGTTTATAAATAAGACCTTCATGCCAGACTCGATCGAAAGCACGACTTATATCAAAAAAGACAACACGAATCTCTTTTCCTGCTTCTAGAGCTTTGCCAAATAAATCTGTTATGTGTAAAAGTTGGTTAATTGTAGAATCTCCAGGCATGAAACCTGACTGGGCACTTGTTATTATTTTATGTTTTGTTAAAAAGTTAAAGAAGTGCTTAAAAACACAACGTTCCATACTCTTACCATTGATCGACAAAAGTGATATCGGTCTATAGTTTGACACCAGTTCTCTATCACCACTTTTGAAAACTGGTATAACGCTTGCTAATTTCCAGGTTTCTGGATACACAGCTTCACGTATAGATTTATTGAAAAGCTGAGCCAGGGGCCTACTTAACTCTCGAGCAGCATACTTCAGAAGCCTACCGCTAATTTCATCAGGGCCCGTCGCTTTAGTGACATCTAACAGAGACAAGTGATCAAACACTTCCTCTTCGGTTATTATAATATTGTTTAAAATTGGTATATCATCGGACATGGGGGTATTAGGAAAAGACGCTTTAGAATCATCCACGGTAGCTTGCTTACAAAAAAAGAGATTAAATGCGTTTGATTTTTCATTGTCGTCTTCTATATATTCATTATTTACTAACAAATGGGGGTAATTTGACGCTTTCGAATGCTGTCCAGATAAATTTCTTAAAAGCTTCCACCAATTCTTAACATTGGTTTCTGGATTCTCTAATATATTTATTTGTTTGTTGAAAAAGTCAAGTTTAGCTGTTTTTATGAAATTTATGCATTGATTCCTAACATACCGAAATTGTCGCCAAGAATCAGCAGTATTTTTCTTTTTTGCCATTTTATGAAGTCTTTTTTCGGCGCCGAATTAGTTTTTTTATATGACCAGTTAGCCATGGCGGGTCTTGAGATCTAAACTTGACAAATTTACAAGGTATATGTTTTGCAGCTATTTTTAATATAGTTTCTGTAATTTTTGTCGCGGCAACATTTACGTCATTATTATTAATAGTATCATCCCAATTAACTTCACTCAGATCAAATTTATATTTAGTTAGGTCTGCGTGGTCATAGTCCCAAATCTTCCTATTAAAAACTTTATTTGGTGTTTTTTGAATGTTTATTATGCCACTCACAGGACAGTGATATCTTACATTAGCTTCCAAAATATTATCACCGACTTCAGTATATAAAAGTATGTCAGGATCATTTACTAAAATTAAATCCAGTAAAGATGAACTGGTCTCGCAGAAAAATGTCGGCTGATCAATTGCTTGGTTCAGGCCGTTTTGCAAAATAATATTTGTAAGTTTTGTGTTTCGATAATTCAACAAATTTTCGTTGAAATCGCCCGTTACTACTATTTTATCAATACCCGAATTGAAAGCATTTTCTATGGACAAATTCATATTATCCCAGTATTGCGCATTAGAATCAGGGGGTCTGTAAAATACTCCAAACAGACATTTACATTTTTGTGTGTTAATTTCTTTCCAGAGACACTCTAGATTTTGTATTTCAAGATCATGACGTCGTTTACTTGGTATATTATCTTTTACATAAACTAAGACCCCACCACCGATTTTGTCTCCATCCCGATCCTTTCGATATGGATTTTTAAAATTATCTAATTTTAATTGGCTATCAGCTATACCGGACTTAAGCCATGTTTCGGTAAGTAATATTATGTCCCTGCCCCCCCAGCTGAGCTTCGACTATAGATTTTTTAGGGAGAAGGCTTTGTATATTTAGGCATGAAAAAGTCAAAAGATCTTTATAACGATAAAAATCTAACATATCAGTTGAACTATCGTTATGGTTATGCATGTAGTTATTCGGTGAGTCGGACGTTGGCCCCGGATTTAGTTCGATATCACCTGCCGTATAAATAATAAGAAAAATATATAAAAATAACTGACAAATCGATAAACAAATGTCATTTGTATTTTCATATCTACCCATCAAAGGAGTTGCTTTTTTGGTGTCTTAAACCCATCTTGTACTTTTTAAATACGAATTCAAACTTGATAGCAAACAGGTAGAACAACTTTGATTTTTAAAATTTGTTTTTAATTCGAAGTATAAATATATTGTGAGAGCCTTTGTGCCAATTTGGGCAAACAGATTAACTAATATAACGGTATGTAAATCGATCGAGTGAGACAGTCGAGTAGACCTGACATAGTGTAGCCTACATGCAAGAATATAATTAGCGATGAAAACTAATAATGGCAGCAATATTTAATCTGTACGTATAAAATTGATACTTTGTCATGTAACAATCATCTGTTTTTTTTAGATAAAGCTTTTGTATTATTGAAACGTTTATAATGTAATTTGAAAAAAATACCTATATGGTCCAAATACTCATATGGTCCGGCCCGTTCATAACCAAACGAGTATTATACTCATATGGTCCGACCATACGCGTACGGTCGGACCATATGAGTATACGCATATGGCCATGACCATACGCGTATGGTCCAAATACTCATATGGTCCGGAACATATATATTAACACCCTCAAATCGATGTTCATCGATTTGACTCAAATTCTCATATTTGATTTATAAACATTTAAAACATTTATTCAAATTAGAAAAAAGTCTTAAATAAACAATTTGTATGGCATGGGATTGATAACATGTAGCTCCGTTTCGTGTGTTTTTTAGTCCTGACGCCAACTCTTTAACTATCGAGTTGACCTCCGATCGACATGTAAGCGATAGGAACAATTATCGCTATTTTGTGCATTTTTCGTTTTATCTTTTTTTGTGATAATTTTCATATCATGCTACTCGCTTGAGATGGAATAATTATCACTAGAAACTAAGGAGTCCACGTGGCGTTGCTAACGAAATTGACATGAACATGATGAAATTGACAACGTCGTCATAGGTAAAATAGCGATAAATAGATTATCATTGGTCATCTCAACTCGATTGCTTTTCTCACTTTCGCTGTACCAGCTCAAGCGAGAAAATCAATCTCGTTGAGATGATCAACGATAATCTATAAATATATATAGATATAGATATAAAAAGAAAGCGAAATAGAAAGCAAAATCGTGTGATTAGAATTTTCGGGTCTGTTTAATTTCCATTTATCCTGCAATTGGGTGTTCTACTATACAGATACAGCCCTACCGATATCGCTATGCTGTATCTGTGTATTATACAGATATCGCTTTAAAGATCCGCCCACTGCAGGACTTAGTATTGTATGAACCTGCGTGACCTCAGAATGTGTATTGCAGTCGCATTCTAATGACGTATTTAAAATTCCGAATTTACAATTACTTTTATATGTTCTGTTCGTTTTCAAACATTTCTTTAGAGCAATAAGAATCACACCAATTTTCTTATAACATACACACATGAACAGCAGTCTTTTCTACGATGACAACTATCGATGTCTTGAATGTGTATGATTGTGTAACAAAAACAACCATGTCAATTTCAGCATGCATGTTTAGTGAATGTCGAGTCTGAGGCGTAGGGCAACTCGTACACTCCTGTTTCAAATTGGACAATGTTTTGTTATTAGTTTTTACTGTTGAAATTAGTTGTTATGTTAGAAAAGGTAATAACTCGCCTTGAGCGATGTATTATTGTTGACCATTCGAGATTCTTTTTTTGCGAACCCATCTTCAGCTGAATGAGTGATTATTGTATCGTATTACTACAGGGGCCTCAAGGGATTTCAAATCGAAAATAAATGTAAAACATGTGTTTTTGTGTCTTTCAAAAACACAAATAATATACAGAATTAACTGCAGGATAAAGACTATAACTGTTTAGTGTCTTTAAATATCAGCATATAATATCGCATACACCTTGTGTCCTAGCCTCGTACAAATACAGCTGATATTTTAAGACACTAAACAGTTATTGTCTATATCATAGATTAAAATACTTGCTAATTGGGTTTATTTTACATGTATTTAAATGATTTTTTTCAGGATGGATTATATCAAAATGTATCAGAGTTTCTGACGTTTCCACTATATACTGCAATGGATATCCCTGCAAAATGACCATTGGTATCCCAATGTCAGATTAGTGTTGAAAGCAAACCCATTAGACACTACTCCAAATGGAAAGCGTCTTTATTGGAGTATTGGTATCCAATGTTTCCACTATACCGGGATAGAAGTTACTCCATTATGTTAATTGATGTCATTAGAAATGTTTTACAGTATAACATAACTAAGAAGGTATCTTTCGTATGGTTAAACGATGTTTATGATAATAGATTTTTAACCAGGAATTCAAATATCTTTATGCCAACTTGTAATGGGACATATTTGATGAATTGGAATATGAAAGAAAAAGCATGTAAACTAAAAAAAAAACATTTAGTGAAAAGAGAGGCGAAATTTACTAAGAGGACATTCAAACTCGTCAGTTTAAAATAACCTGACAAGTTGACAAGGCTAAAAAGAAAAAGAACAACACACAAATCAAAAGAGTGCAATAAAAAAAACATATGCATGTACATTGGCACTCATACCACATCTTCCTATATCTATCTTACAACTAAAAACTAAAAACTGAGCAAAAAGAACCCCACCAAAAGCTGGGTTCTCCGGAAGGTAAGCAGATCCTGCTCAACACGTGGCACCCGTCGTGTTGCTTATGTCAGAACAAACGTGGTAGTGCGGTAAGACACATTTGGGGAAAATGTGAAGAGATTGTTGTGACGACATATGGAACATATCCGTCGTAAATCACTGATGTATGTATTATATAATGGTCAGCTTATCCGTAATGGTGTCCGTAAGAATTTTTGAATGCAAGACTTCAAATTCGACACTTGGAACACTTAGTTCAATTGCTTCCTTGTGAGCATCAACCCTCTATCAATGAAATCATGATAGGAAACACAAGCCCTGAAATAGTGTATCAATTGAAATATATATGATGTGTATGCAGGCGCTGCTGGAATGCTGATACATAGAAATTGGGAAGCTGAAAGCATTTCTTCTGTCGTATAGTTTTGTTTCAACCGAGCCTCATAGTCAATTCCTTGATGTTTTTCCAGATGTGAGGCAGAATTTACTGTATCTATTGTATATTTTATCTCAAGTTCCATGGGGGGCGGTAGATGCGTTCAACACAGTTACCAAAATTGGAATTTTTATTAAGTGAGAGAACATCATCTATAAAGCGGAACGTAAAGTAAAATTATACTGTTTTTCTTTCTTCCAAGGAAATTCCTGCATGAAAACAGCCTCATGGATAAAGGAACAAGTCTACAATAAAAAGAGCACCGTTGATTCCGATGGGAATGTTGATTCTTTGTTGAAAAACAGATCCTCCGAAGGTTACTAAGTTGTTGTCAATCAAGAAATCAAGCATCTTGACAATATCAGTAATTGTTGGGTTTTTTTGTGTAAATAAGAGTGGTGTTTTACAAGGTACGATTTATCCGAGGATAATCCATTTATCCCTCCTTCAGACAAGATACGTTTATCTAACTTAGCCATGTTTTTTGTGAGATAAAAGCATGACCAACTGTTTCTATGATCTATGGAATGCTTTAGTGATTCACACCAATACTAGAATATGAAGTTTCACAATAACTTTGAAGTCCGGCTTTGATTGTTGATAAAAAATTATGTTAAGAAATTTAGAAAGAGGTTTTGTGGAGCACTTGGAAGACCAAGCATTACAACGTTATCTCAGTTTCTGTTTGAACATTAAAATATGTTAGAATGAAGAACAAAAATTGATACGGACTTTGTTCCCTTTCAATGGTAACGCCTGTCTCGTTTTATATATTATCTTAAAACTACTTTGTTCCCTTTCAATGGTAACGCCTGTCTCGTTTTATATATTATCTTAAAACTACTTTGTTCACTTTCAATGGTAACGCCTGTCTCGTTTTATATATTATCTTAAAACTACTTTGTTCCCTTTCAATGGTAACGCCTGTCTCGTTTTATATATTATCTTAAAACTACTTTGTTCCCTTTCAATGGTAACGCCTGTCTCGTTTTATATATTATCTTAAAACTACTTTGTTCCCTTTCAATGGTAACGCCTGTCTCGTTTTATATATTATCTTAAAACTACTTTGTTCCCTTTCAATGGTAACGCCTGTCTCGTTTTATATATTATCTTAATAAAACTACTGAATAATTGATATTCAAGAGCATTAAGATTTGCGCAACTGTATTCCAAATATAGATGGTATTAAACAGAGACGATTTAAAAAAAGACATTTTATTCTTATTAATGTATATGTATATGATTTTTATAGAATGGAGATAATATCATCTCTCTGAACTTTTTTAATGTTTCATTTTAGTTTATAAAAAATGTTTTTCTGTTACAAATCATGATGTATTGTTTTATGTATACGTGTTATGCTGCCCATCAAGGGCCCTTGATTGGAATAATAAATATTTTTATTCTTATTCTATTACCTTAATACTATTAGACTCGTATTTGTTTTCTTTAACGTGTGCAGTATCGCCGATTCCCTTAACGTGTGCAGTATCGCCGATTCCCTTAACGTGTGCAGTATCGCCGATTCCCTTAACATGTGCAGTATCGCCGATTCCCTTAACATGTGCAGTATCGCCGATTCCACACGATTCGGTACTGGTTATTTGCTGGTTGGTCCTTTTTTAAGACTTTTAAGTCGTTTGGGACTCTCAAAATCAGAATTTAATTGCTATACTTGAAAGTGTTCAGTCTGACGCAGCCGTGACGTATCGTCACGGAAAAAGGGGGGGGTACTAAACTTACCAGTATAACAGTATAAACAATTTATATGTTGAAACTCGCCGGATGGGGAAAATTATCTGAAAGACGACGCAATCATAGACTAACTCATTATCACAAAATTTTGAATACACCAGAGTATTTAAAAAGTAAAATCACAAAAATAATGAACTCTGAGGAATATTAAAAAAGGAACGTCCAAAATCAAAAGGCAAAATCAAACTGAGTCCAAACACATCAAACGAATGGATAACAACTGTCATATTCCTGACTTGGTACAGGCATTTTCTAATGTATAAAATGGTGGATTGAACCTGGTTTTATAGCTAGCTAAACCTCTCACTTATATGACAGTCGCATCAAATTCCATTAAATTGTCAACGATGCGTGAACAAAACAAACATACTCAAAGAGTTAAAATGTCAAAAATAGGGGTAAGTACAGCAGTCAACATTGTGTTATCATCTTAACACTATAAAAACAACAAATGTAACGAAGAAGCACAAAAAGGCATACATCAAATTTAACATCCTCATTTTGCTTATCCTATACGATTTTATTTATCTATGTAAAGTCTACCCGTAAAGGGTGGAAGGTTTTCAGTACTGGTGTAAAATTGTGCTTTTGAAACTCGCACAGGTAAACCTAAAATAATTTTGTCGTTCAAAGTATGACGGCATACATAAATGTAGAGTCACGTAAAGTAGATAAAATCATAAAAACACAGACTTAACAGAAAAAGTAGTATTTAATGAATAAAAAAGTTTTGTCATTTAAAGTATGATAAGATCCATATGTAAAAGTAATAGTAATAAATGAAATAGTTTGTCGTTCAAAGTATGATGTTTTACATAAGCACAGAGTCACGTCAAATGAATATCTCAAAAAACTGACTTAACAGTAAAAGTAATATCAATAAAGACAAAAAAAAGAATACAATAACACGTTTTTTAAGATGATAACCAACGTCACGACGCAAAATCTATACTTCAAGACCATCTTGTATTATTTGTGAAGTTGATAAGGAATATTTATCAACAAGTTCTTGGTACCTTCCGATGATTTTTTTTAGAAAAAGGACAAGACGTTCTTTGACATACCCCTGGTTTATCAACTTTCTGCCCAGACACTGGTGACGTTTTACAAAGTCTGAATAGGAGCTGCAAGCTCTTGAATACCGAATAAGTTTGGAAATGTATACTAGTATTCCATATGCAGGTGAAGTTGGTATATTACTACTTAGGTGGGGGAAATTGATAATTTCAAAATTAAAATCGTCTCGTTTCTCAATGATTCGGGTACTGAGATGACTGTGTATGTCAAATTCGAGGTATAAGTCTAAAGATGAGGCGGAGGAAGCCGTGTCTGTTGTCTCTTTAATTTCTAATTCTGGTGGGTATATTAATGGAACCCAATCAGAAAAGTTCGGATTGTTAATGGAAAGAAAATCATCAGTATATTTGAAAGTGAAATTAAATAACATGGCTTCTTTGATCTTCTTGTTTTTGACAACTGTCTGAAGGAACTCCGATTTATATGAAAATAAGAAGGGTCGACAAGAAGAGGTGCACAGTTCGTTCCCATAGGAATAATTGTGTTGTTCTCTCCTGTTTAAGCCTTTTTTGTACCTTCTGAGAATATTTCATTGCCAGCACCATAACAGTAAATGTGTATTTATAATATCTTTTTAAATTGATATGTTGATGGAAGTAAACTTTAACATTATTCATATAAAAGGACAAAAAGTACTGTGTAATTCCTTTCTGTTACGTTCTGTCAAGTTACCTGATAAATAATTTCTTTCTGTTACCAACTGTCCTGTTAGATCCTGTTAGATCCTGTTACTCAAGATTCTCTCATGTTACCGACATATCGGACTATATTTTAGCCGTATATTTCGTAACCTTTTGTATTGAAAAGGCTAGAATAAATAATTGGCATTTTATAAACTATTGCAGGATATACTAGTAGACCACAAATAGTATCTTTAACATATTCATTATTCCCATGGTTTTTATTTTAACTTTACATAAAAAAAAAAATATTGTGGCAGCTGAGGGTGAAACGAACATATTTTTTTTCTCAGGGTCAAATTCTATTTTTCTCCCAAAACTGGAAACAAACTTTTTCCTAAAAGAATCCATAGCCCCCACTCCCCCTCCCCAGAAAATAAAATCAAATGACGGCTGCCTCAGAAACTTTTTAAAATTGATTCACTTTGATAAAAGAAAAGAACTAGAATTTTCTGTACCATTTTTAAAATTGCCATTGTTACCACATTTAACAATTGTTTGAATTACAGACAACAGTTCCTAGGTCCTCAATGTGTGTTCATCGATTTGGTGCCATTTAAATACCGGTTCTAAAGACATTATTTTTTCCTATTGTCAAACAAGACACTTTCGGCAGTCTCAGCGGCGGGACAACTTAACATTCGTCGGAAACCATAGAACATCTATAACTTCTGACATCAATGTTGGGATAAATATGAAACCATCATTGTTATTCATGCTCGGAAACGGTATTTAATAATATAATTTGTTGACCCCACGCCCCTTTTTCCGGCTCCCCCCCCCCTTTTTCCACATGCATTTTTCCCACCTACCGTTAAAAGAGCAAAGTGTTTCATTGAAAAGTTTGGTTTATTGTCTTACTGGACAATTGGAATTGTGATGAAAAGAGTTGAATGTTAGTTATAGGATGAAAAGTGATCAGAAAAAAATAAGATATAAAACTGATATTGGTCATTGATAATATTTCAACCAATCGAAAGAGGCGTTATATTTGGTTGCCAAACGTAAACAAAAATGGCGGATGAAGGTAATGTTTTGAAAATTTACACATGTTTTAATAACATTTATCCTAAAACTGATATTATTAAAAATTTTACGCATTGTCTAGTGCAACAACAATAAACAGCAAATACACAAATCTTGTAATAATTGTAATTTTGTGTAAGAAACAACAAAATAAATGTCAATGTTTACCACTAAAACATGATCTGACCTGAATTTTTTAATTTTTTGGTTGCAATCTTTATATTCAGTAAATCATTTCGTATAGATTAATTTTCTTTATATTCATTGGAAAACCTTTGGACTTTTATAACTTCTGACATCAATTTATCATTAAAGATGAGACTATCAATTATTCATGTATAGATTGACAGTTTTCTTGGAAAAAAGGGTTGTGCTATTTAAAATATCTTTTTTTATCATGTTAATTGAGAAATGAAATTGAAACTGAACGAAAAGTTGGCAGAAGCAAGTGAAATTAACATTTAACATGTTTTTTACTACCTCTTAAAGCTGGTTGAAGTAAATAGAACAAAGTGTATATATATTATATAATAGATCATACATTTGTCATACATCTACAACCAGACACATATCTAATAAGTCTGAAAGTAAATTCAAAGGGAAATACATTCAATGCTATAAACATTTCCTTTACAGACAAACTAAAGAACAACAATCTTTTTCTTAATATTCTTTATGACAACACCCTTTCATTCTCTTGCCTTAAAAAGCAAAACCGTAAGAACAAATCACAGGTACATCAAATGTATTTAGACTAGTGAAATTTTTCATTTCTGGAATTAAAGAAATGAAACTTTTAAGCACCAAGGACCTAATTGTGCATATCTATCATGATGAGATCTCCATAACTTGTATTTTGTTAATGAACCACCATTGTCCAATTATCTTTCATCATCGTCAAATGATCCCGACTATTTAAAAATAACTACACTACATGTACATTGTATGATTGAAAGGTGTATATATATTGTAGTCAAAATTTATTACTTTCAGGCCCGTAGCCAGGAATTTCCAAAGGGGGGTTCGTTGGACTCACAAACTCGACTTTAACAGTCACAATTCAAACAGAACATTGACTTTAACAGTGCTTATTTGTTTTCAAGGAGGGTTCGTCGCAACCCTCCTGGCTACGGGTATCAGGGATTTCCATGGCCTGTTTAAGGATGGTGCCCCGCCATCGTTCAAATGTCTTGCGCCATCATCAAATGACTTGCGCCATCGTTCAATTGTCTTCCACCATCCTTCAAAACTTTGATTGTTTTAATAGCCTGACGCCAATTTTAGCGATTATAATCAAATGCATGTAATTGCATAACCCTCAGGCTTTTTTTTAAAGTATAATCCAATACAGTTCTAACGCCTGAGGGATATCCAGATAAAGATCGCTAATCACTTGTACCTGAGCTTGTACAGGTAGATCAACAAACCAAACAGGAGAATATTATCTGAAGATAGACTATTGATTCATTTGTCGAATTATTAAACTAAGTTTCCGCGAATGCTTATGATAATTCAGATTAAATAAAAAAAATAATAATCCTGTTACAAAGTTTAACAAATCGAACATGTGCTTTTATTTTCACTTATGCAATCAGCATCCCCTTTTTAAGAAGTACAATATTAGACATAAATCAGTAATTGTTATTTCATCGCAAATAACTCGAGTACTGCTGTATTGTAACAATAATATAGAATTTCTTTAACAGTTAAAAAGAAAAAACTTTTAATATTTCCTCTAAAGAAATATCGTACAGTAATTCCGAATTCATTTTGTAGTTTTAAAATACAGTCAAATTGATACATCTGTGTTTCCGGTTTATTTTCAGACTCGAAAGATGCATGTTGCATAGCATCGATTCAGGGTTTCCCCTGGGTCAATTATTTTTTTCGCCACATCTTTCGCCAAAACAAAATATTTTTCGCCACTTTATTATTTTTTTGCCAAATAATACAAATATATATTTTATTTTTAAATTGACTTTTTTTCCAGCCCCCCCCCCCTTTTTCCCTAAATAAGAAGTGTTTTTATAACAAAACAAAACATCTTACCACTTGAAATTGATCCCTCGTGCAAGGTGTAGTCATTACATTGAAGGGTTACTCTCATAGAGTTCTTCATAACGATAGTTTTCTTTTCTACTTCCATGACTTCTAGACCATCGTATATGCTTGAAACACGTGTGTCACTGAAACGACTTTAAAGTACCCACTCAAATCAAGGATATAAATGAAAGTTAAATGATAAAGTTTTAAATCAGAGACCTTCCTTGCTTTTGAAAATTTTTCGTCAATACAACAGTTTTCTGGACTATCATTAAAAGAAGGAGAGGAAGCGTAAAAATTTTGCTTCTAACACGTGCGTCGCAACGTGGTTAATAAATCCCATTTGTGACATGCACCAGAAGCCATTTAACCATATATCATACAATCAACACCTTTATTAATTAGTCCTATGATGTCGATAGCTGACCATAGCTATAAATGCAATCAGCTGATTATTGATTTTCTGTCAAAATCTTAACGAGTTCAAGGTGAATTCCGGATATTGTCTGATCGGTAAAGTCAGAGAAACCCGAAAAAAGTAAATAAACAAGATGGCTGAAAATAAATCGTTACATTTCTTTCGCCAATTTCTTTCACCATTGACAAATTTTAATCGCCACAAGTTATATTTTTTCGCAAATTGCAAAAATGGCGACGGCCAGCAGAAACCCTGATCGATTTGGTAGATAAAGTCATTAAAAACCTTTTTATTTGACAACATTTGCTTTAAAAATCTTTTTAACCTTATACATAACCCATACAAATAGTTTTGTCGTTGCTGCAAACCAGCCATACTGGTAATCATGGTAATGAAATTTGACAGTGTCCGTGAAAAATAAGCTCCACATGATTTTTAACCCCCATAAAAATTACCAAAAATATCAAGAAAACTACATGGGGACCTTCGTGATAGCTATTGGTAATTCTCGACTAAGGGGAAGGGAGGGGGCATGAGGGCTTGGCCTTTGAAGGGTTACAAACGGCAATTATTGAAAATATATATACTTCTATATAGTATTTATAATGAAAATTCATATAAATATAATTTAAATAAGCAATGCATTAGCATGTTCACCTATCCTTATGTAGAGGGATGAAATACATTGTACTTTCGATCGCTCTACACTGAACGGCGTAGATACAGTTTATGATGATGAAAGTTCCTCCATTGTTCAATTTTCATCCATGGAGATCCCTGGGTATGACTTTGGTTAGCGATTCCATATAAATAAATACAACAGTACTACACCCTGTTCAAATGTCCTTAATTAATTAAGCTAAAACAAAACCAGGAAAATACATCAACTACATGTATATCAGGGGTCCAAATTGGCGCTGGTCTGTTGGTCGGAGACCAGTAGATTATGTCAGCTGGTGGTAAGGAGGACAAGTAGAAATTTGTCGATTAAACCCACTGATTGCATCACAATTTAGGTTTGTTTGCAAACAAATTTAGATACTTGGAAATCATTTTTTAAAGAGACCGCTGGGCAAAAAAATAAATCAGTGTCATCTTAAAGGAGGATCGGAATATACATGTAGTTTATGAAATTGACAGAAGGAAACCTAAATATAAAAAATCCTGGGAATTGAAAATAAATTTTATAGTCGACTGCAATGTAATGAATATTTTAATCATTTGTCTCGGTTATTCATGTTTTTGAAATGTGGCTTATTTATGGGCAGCGCTCGAGACGACCCAGTCAGGCACCCTATACATTTGTAGTATGGTTGTTGTGAGGATTGTGATGATGTCATTGATGTGGAAGACAATGTTGAACTATTTTTCTGTCCTTGATCCTGATCTTGAGAAAGAAAGTCATTGAGATTATCAAAGCTTTTGTCAAATGAATGTAAATTTTGCAGGACCAGTAGATTTGCAGCCAGATCAGTAGATTTTTCAGTCCACTGGTCTGGCTGGCCAAAACACAAAAAAGTTTTAAATTGACCCCTGCAATATGACTACATATTTATAAGACATTCTAAGAGGAAAATAACCGGAACAACAGAAAACTGAACTGCAACAAAAACGAATGCAAACCTAAATAAAAACAATTAATAATAAATGCCATTTTCCTGGTACAGGATATTTTAAGAAAACAGGGTGGTATGAACCTGGTGTAATGGCTAGCTGAAACCTCTCGCTTACATTGTATATGGCAATGTTAAAAATATTGCTAAAATGATAACATTTCATGCTAGCATTACAAATAAAAAAAAGATAGAGAAATACACAAATAAATAATATACATTTTTGTACATGTACATGTAATACTACACAACAACATGTAAACCACAGAATAACGAAGGACACCTCCCATGAATCAGAGTTCTCTTTAAGATGCGTATATGCATCATTTTTGAAACTGTGTGTCCCATGAACAGAGGCAGATTTAGGGGGGGGGGGGCGGGGGGCCCGGGCCCCTCCTTTTTGGGAAAAATTTGGTTGCTTATATAGGGAATCACTGAAGCGTGACTGAAGTGGGCCCCCTCTTAGGTCAGTCAGTGGGCCCCCACTTATGAAAATTCCTGGATCCGCCACTGATGAACGCATCCTGATTGTATCCCCTGAGTCCCAAAAACATTGTTTTGCTTAGAAGATTTATGATTGTCAACATTGTTTTGTCTAGAAACTTAATGGAGTCCATATTGAAATATTTTTTTTTAAATGTGGCCCTACACCAAGAATAGATAGACCAAGAAAGAAGTCTGTTGTATATTTTGTAATGAAAAATTACTATTAAGAGATCATAATTTATATTAATATGTAATAAAAACTACAATTTAACGTGCATTGATTTAGTTTAATTTCGTCATATTTCATTATATTAAGACACATGAAATTACATGCATCCTGGACTCATCAAAATCTTTTGGGACTCACCATTTTTGAAAGTGAGGACTCACAAAAGACACAATGAAAACTCCCCTGGTTATTTATGTTTTTTAACAAATTTTCATCACATTATTGCAGTTAAAAAAATTCTGAGTGTTACTGCCAAAATTGTGAGTAACCAACTCCTTTAATGTCCACACAATATTACAAATACATGCCAGAAATATTCTTTTCTATACATGTATATATGTTATATGTTATAAACCAGTCTAAATTGAAAACTACGTTCAAACCTATGATTGCTTTGGATAAAAAACACAATTTTTATACTTGTGCATATGTAAAACAAATTTTGTACATGTAGAAGCACAAACAACATTTTCCAAAAGACCAAAAAAGAGAAAAAGTACATTTAAGGGGGTTCGCGGGTCTAAATCATTTATATACGATTTCTCTATATTTTTCTATAAATAAACTTTATCTTATAGTGAATAGAAAAATAAAATAAAAAAATGGGGTCACCGTTCATTTGCGCTCACAATCTGCCTTCGAAAGAAGCACACAAGTGTTTTTTTTTCTGTTGAACTAATAGGAGAAATAAAGGTTATATCGAAATAAAAAATGAAATTTATTACAGAAATCGCTCAAATTTTACAATAATTTAGTTTAAGTACAGCATATATCGAAATTATATTAAAAATTATAGGTCACCGATGAGTTAAAAGAGATATTTCAATTTTAAAGCCAAAAAATGGCATTTTTCCACCAAAGGGAGATAATTTGGAACTTTGTCAATGATGTTTACATTTTAAAAGTCATCTGGGGCCAACACGAATTAATTGTTTTGAATGTTTTTGTACCATATGATAAAGTAACAACTACAAAAGGTAATAAATAAAATTTGTAATGAAAAACAAATGTTTAATTTTTTTCTGAAATTTTTATACCCTCGAGCCTCCTTAAACAAAACGCATTTGACTAACAGGTCGAACAACTGATGTTTTTTAACCCTGCTGACTGCCATGGGCTATTGCCAAATAAAATTGATCACAAGATGTAACAAAATGGATCTTAATATAAATTTAATACTAAACAGAAAGCAATTAATGTGTGGCCACGATGTACATGTTATGCCACAAACAAAAGGTGTCAATATTCTTTTTGTACACCGGATCCGGATTTCGACAATAAATGTCTCTTCAGTAATGTTAGGGATCGAAATGGTATTTGGAAGGCCATATAAAAAGTACCCTCATTTTAAGATAGACTCTTGAAAGAGTCAATGTAGGATGAACGGATCATATAAACCGGAGGGAAAATATGGTACAAGCCCAAACAAAAAAATATAAACGAGTCTAAATTGAAAACTACGTTCAAACCTATGATTGCGTTGGATAAAAACTGTAATTTTTATACTTGTGCATGTAAGCAGATTTGTATTATTATTATAAATTTGATTTGTGTAATTACTTTAAATTTCGATGACAGCTGCAGCAATTGAACAGTCCATCTTTTCAATAGAGAAAGAATGTATATATTATAAACCTACAAAGTAACTGGAAAGGGAAAGTCACAAAATATATATTGTTCAATCAAGTTCAACATACTTTCAAACTATTTTTTTTTTCATTGTACATCTGTTGCTGTTAGTATTTTTTGTCCTGTTTGTAGTACATCCTATTTGTCGTCAGCTGTGACATCTTTGATCAGTTATTGTCAGCTGTGACATCTTTGATCAGTTATTGTCAGCATCATCAAAGTTTGTTTTGAAAGGAAAGATTACTGTAGAATCCTAATCGAAATTTAAACCATTGTTATCCAAAATTATTAAATGGCAACTGTTACGTCGGAACTGCCCAATGATTCAAAGAAGAAAATATGAAAACAGTTTGAAATAGTCGGATACATCTGAATGTACATGGTGACATTGTAAAACGTCACAAAAGATTATTCAGACACTGTTACTTATAGTCCTGTACAAATTGAATAGAGATAGAAATTATTTTGTATAACCATAGTCAACTCTATATATCATCTACGTCACATATACATGTACATGCATACATGTATATGTATGTTGCAGCTGGGTTTTTTAAATTATTGTTTACAATTTATAAATTCCGGAATAGATTTCAAAGGAATATAAAGCTTTTTAAACAACAAAGATATTGTACTATAGAAGAAAGATGTAATGTTAGTAGTTGATAATAGAAAGGGATGGTAACAAGAATGTGATAATCAAGATCAGCTGAACTTACAGTCTGTGCCAAATTGTTTGGTCTTTGTCTGACAGAAAAAGAAATTTAATGTTTTTCTACTATAATATTTTCATGTAAAATATCTGAAAATATAAGTCTTATCGAAAGACCTTTTGTCTGACATTTTATTCATCAGACAGACTTTTTGATATCGGTACACTATACTTACATGACTTATTAAATTCTAGCTTTTACAATTTTGGATGACATAAATACCCCCAATAATATAACATTGTATAATGATGGAATTTAGAACTATTATATATATATCAACTAATCCTTCTTTTTTTTACAATTTTTATAAAGTTTAATGTCTATAAAAGTTTAAATATGTTCTTTCTCTCAATATGAAGTATTGAATTTTTGCATACAATCATATTCATAATAATAGTAAACTGCGTTTAACTTTCTTGATTATACAGCTACATTTCTTGTAAATGAATAAAGAAAAATTTTCTGTCCTCACACAATCTATGTTTATTTATGGAATAAGTAAAAATAGAAGAAGTGAATGTGTATTATGCATGTAATGTGTGATATAAATATAGTTAAGGATGAATTTCATTTTATTTAACAATGTACACATTATAGTGATACATGTAAGAAGTTTATTAAGAAATATTAATAGAACTTATAAATTAGTACAATTACTTTCTATTAACATGATTAAAAACACTACCATAGATACTCACCTATTATTTTTAAAGAGAATAATTAGTCAGTTTATTTTTTTTAAATTACAAGACAATCTTTGTTGTAGGCAAGGTAAAGAAGACCAGAAAGCCTAAAGCCAAGTCTGATATAAAGGAAAATGCAGGGATTGAAATGGGTAAGTCAAAACATTAGAAGTTTCTGTAAATAAGCTTCAAAGGTTTTTAATATAAAGGTACATTTGTGCATGTACTTTCAAAGTTGTTTGTAAATGTGATGTGCCAACATGGCCAATGTCTGGTGATTACTTCCATCTGTAAATGTGATGTGCCAACATGGCCAATGTCTGGTGATTACTTCCATCTGTAAATGTGATGTGCCAATGTCTGGTGATTACATCCATCTGTAAATGTGATGTGCCAACATGGCCAATGTCTGGTGATTACTTCCATCTGTAAATGTGATGCACCAATGTCTGGTGATTACTTTCATCTGTAAATGTGATGTGCCAATGTCTGGTGATTACTTCCTTCTGTTAATGTGATGTGCCAATGTCTGGTGATTACTTTCATCTGTAAATGTGATGTGCCAATGTCTGGTCATTACTTCCATCTGTAAATGTGATGTGCCAATGTCTGGTCATTACTTCCATATGTAAATGTGATGTGCCAATGTCTGGTGATTACTTCCATCTGTAAATGTGATGTGCCAATGTCTGGTCATTACTTCCATATGTAAATGTGATGTGCCAATGTCTGGTCATTACTTCCATCTGTAAATGTGATGTGCCAATGTCTGGTCATTACTTCCATATGTAAATGTGATGTGCCAATGTCTGGTCATTACTTCCATCTGTAAATGTGATGTGCCAATGTCTGGTGATTACTTTCATCTGTAAATGTGATGTGCCAATGTCTGGTGATTACTTTCATCTGTAAATGTGATGTGCCAATGTCTGGTCATTACTTCCATCTGTAAATGTAATGTGCCAATGTCTGGTGATTACTTCCATCTGTAAATCTGATGCGTCAATGTCTGGTGATTACTTCCTTCGGTAAATGTGATGTGCCAATGTCTGGTGATTACTTCCATCTGTAAATGTGATGTGCCAACATGGACAATGTCTGGTGATTACTTTCATCTGTAAATGTGATGTGCCAATGTCTGGTGATTACTTCCATCTGTAAATGTGATGTGCCAATGTCTGGTGATTACTTTCATCTGTAAATGTGATGTGCCAATGTCTGGTGATTACTTTCATCTGTAAATTTGATGTGCCAATGTCTGGTGATTACTTCCTTCTGTAAATGTGATGTGCCAATGTCTGGTGATTACTTTCATCTGTAAATGTGATGTGCCAATGTCTGGTGATTAATTCCATCTGTAAATGTGATGTGCCAACATGGCCAATGTCTGGTGATTACTTTCATCTGTAAATGTGATGTGCCAATGTCTGGTGATTACTTCCTTCTGTAAATGTGATGTGCCAATGTCTGGTGATTACTTCCATCTGTAAATGTGATTTGCCAATTTCTGGTGTTTACTTCCATCTGTAAATGTGATGCGCCAATGTCTGGTGATTACTTCCTTCTGTAAATGTGATGTGCCAATGTCTGGTGATTAATTCCATCTGTAAATGTGATGTGCCAACATGGCCAATGTCTGGTGATTACTTTCATCTGTAAATGTGATGTGCCAATGTCTGGTGATTACTTCCTTCTGTAAATGTGATGTTCCAATGTCTGGTGATTACATCCATATGTAAATGTGATGTGCCAATGTCTGGTGATTACTTCCATCTGTAAATGTGATGTGCCAATGTCTTGTGATTACATCGATCTGTAAATGTGATGCGCCAATGTCTGGTGATTACATCCTTCTGTAAATGTGATGTGCCAATGTCTGGTGATTACTTTCATCTGTAAATGTGATGTGCCAACATGGCCAATGTCTGGTGATTACTTCCTTCTGTAAATGTGATGTGCCAATGTCTGGTGATTACTTCCTTCTGTAAATGTGATGTTCCAATGTCTGGTGATTACATCCATATGTAAATGTGATGTGCCAATGTCTGGTGATTACTTCCATCTGTAAATGTGATGTGCCAATGTCTTGTGATTACATCGATCTGTAAATGTGATGCGCCAATGTCTGGTGATTACATCCTTCTGTAAATGTGATGTGCCAATGTCTGGTGATTACTTTCATCTGTAAATGTGATGTGCCAACATGGCCAATGTCTGGTGATTACTTCCATCTGTAAATGTGATGTGCCAATGTCTGGTGATTACTTCCATCTGTAAATGTGATGTGCTAATTTCTCGTGATTACTTCCATCTGTGAATGTGATGTGCCAATGTCTGGTGATTACTTCCTTCTGTAAATGTGATGTGCCAATGTCTGGTGATTACTTCCTTCTGTAAATGTGATGTGCCAATTTCTGGTGATTACTTCCATCTGTAAATGTGATGCGCCAATGTCTGGTGATTACTTCCTTCTGTAAATGTGAGGTGCCAATGTCTGGTGATTAATTCCATCTGTAAATTTGATGTGCCAACATGTCCAATGTCTGGTGATTACTTTCATCTGAAAATATGATGTGCCAATGTCTGGTGATTACTTCCTTCTGTAAATGTGATTTTTCAATGTCTGGTGATTACATCCATCTGTAAATGTGATGTGCCAATGTCTGGTGATTACTTCCATCTGTAAATGTGATTTTTCAATGTCTGGTGATTACATCCATCTGTAAATGTGATGTGCCAATGTCTGGTCATTACTTCCATCTGTAAATGACACAATTATATAAACAATTCCCCGCTATATAAATGACTTTTTCTAAAAAAAAAAAAAAGTGGTATGATTTTGAAATGCTATAAGCAACTGTATTGGGTGTATGGAATTATTATAAGTTGTACATGTCTGTCGGCCACATTCATCTGACCTTGACCTCATTTTCATTGTTCATAAGTCTATGTTGAGTTTTCCAGGTTATGTCTGTTTCTCAGACACCATATAGCTATGAGCAATAAATCAACTATGTATAGTTGGTGTTCAGAATGATTGTAAGGTGTACTATGTTTTATTTTTTTACACAGCTCATCATCATGTAGATAATTTTATAACTTTTTCAGATTCTTTTGGTGATAGTGCAAAGTCAAAGCTGGATATTTTACTTCAGCAAGCTGTAGTTGAGTCCACTTCGTAAGTTTAAATACTTTTTTTAAAGAAAATACAAGTTTAGTTTGTTTATAGGTCAAATTTTATTTGATAGCTACATGTAGTATCAATTAATTTGGTGTAGTGTGTGTTTTACAATAATGATGCGCCCTGCATCTTTTGTTTTAAAGATAATGATAGATTATTTTGATTAATTATTTGATCATTTCAACAAGATTGATTTTCTGGCTTGAGCTGGTACAGCTATAATGAAAGAACTTATTCCTTCTGTGTTAAAATTTAGATTAAGTAAAACAGTGATGTATTTGAATAGTTATCACTGTAAATAGGGATTCTTATATTTACAAATGCAGATTTTTGGTGAGGTGGATCAGGCAATATAACAGATATATTCAAATATCAAATCCAGAATTATTGACATTGTCAATCCTTCAAATATAGTTATTCCTATTCTAATTCAATAAACTTTAAATGTTTAAAACATTGACAATGTTTGGTAAATGTCAACTGCCATTGTGCAACATTTTTTCAAATGTCATCCCATCAATGATGGAATTATTGAAGATCATATCCAAACAAAATAAATCTAAATGTATTATTTTGAAAGATTAAAACTATACATGTTATAATTTGATATATTTTAGGAGTGCCAAAGCCAAGAAAAAGAAAAAGAAAGATGATATAGTTGTATGTTGAATTTAAATATAGTTCAAGAATTTGAACCTACAATGACTTTAGTGATAATTTGCTGTTTTATTGCATTTTGATGCCCCTCCTACGATAGTAGAGGGGCATTATATTTTCTGGTCTGTGGCTCCGTCGTTCGTCTGTGCATCCGTTCTTCTACTTCCAGCTTCAGGTTAAAGATTTTGGTCACAATAGTTTTTGATGAAGCTGAAGTCCAATCAACTTGAAACTTAGTACACTTGTTGCTCGTGACATGATCTTTCTAATTTTAAAGCCAAATTAGACTTTTGACCCCAATTTCACAGTCAACTAAAAATAGAAAATAAAAGTGGGGGTTTCAGGTTAAAGTTTTTTGGTCCAGGTAGTTTTGATGAAATTGAAGTCCAATCAACTTGAAAGTTAGTACACATGTTCCCTATAGTATAATCTTTCTAATTTTAATGCCAAATTAGATTTTACTCAATTTCACAGTCCACTGAACACACAAAATTATAGTGCGAGTGGGGCATCTGTGTACTTTGGACACATTCTTGTTTTTATTTGTTAAAAGTTTGTCATTTCTTGTCTGAGGTAATAATTTATAGTTTACTCTGTCCAAATCTAGCCGATGTTACTTAGTAAAAATCTCTCTCTATGTTGTAATATATTCAAATCTAGGAGCCTTCTGTATACTTTGTAATTAAATTATACTTTTCTGTCTAGTTTGATTAAAATTTAGAAATTCATATATTATACTTTTGTTTGCATGCTAGTTAAAGGCTATAAATCAATATATATATACATGCAACTTAAAATGTTAAGACACTTGAACCACTGTTAAACCATTGATTTGCTAATAACACATTTGTATGAAATATGTGTTTTTGTAGTTGGAATCCCTGCGCAAGGGTGAAGGATTACAGAAGGATGAAGATGCCGCCATTAAAGCCAACACCTACGATCCTAATGATAGTCCAAAAAATATGAAGAGCAATAAAAGGAAACAAAAAATAATGGAAGAAAGTAAGAGAAAACTATAAAGTGATTTTTGGGCTCTCCATCCCCCCCCCCCCCCCCCCCCCCCCCCCCTCTTTTTGGACGAGTTGAGCTTATGCAATCATTTGTCATCATTTATTGTGGTCCTGTGAATTTTTTTAATGCCCAACCTATGATAGTAGAGGGGCATTATGTTTTCTGGTCTGTGGGTTCTTTCGTCCATCTGTCTGTTTGTCCCGCTTCAGGACAAAGTTTTTGGTCAAGGTAGTTTTTGTTGAAGCTTAAGTCCAATCAATTCGAAACTGAATACACTTGCTGCTTATGATATGATCTTTCTAATTTTAAAGCCAAATTAGACTTTTGAACCCAATTTCAGGGTCCACTGAACATTTGAAAATGTAAACGGGAGTTTTAAGTTTAAGTTTTTGGTCAAGGTAGTTTTTGATGAAGTTGAAGTCTAATCAACTTGAAATTTAGTACACATGTCCCCTATGGTATGATCTTTTTAATTTTAATGTCAAATTCGATTTTTTTACCACATTTCGCGGTCCATTGAACATGCAAAATGATAGTGTGAGGAGGGCATCCGTGTACTTTGGACACATTCTTATTTTAATCCGCTCCTCTGAAAGCACAATGGACGCATTCTTGTTTTAATCTGCTCCTCTGAATACACAATGAACACATTCTTGTTTAAATCTGCTGCTCTGAATACACAATGGACACATTCTTGTTTTAATCTGCTTCTCTGAAAGCACAACGTCAAATGTTATGAAATTGGGCAGTAAAAATGTTTGGCATCATTTCTTTAATAATCCTTATTTTGTTCCTTTTTACTGCCTCGTGTAAACACAGAACATGTTCAAAATGGCTGCTGCTGTTGTTTATGGTTTAATGTTGCATGTTTTTACTTGATGAGCAATTTAAGCTTCTCAAAGCCTCAAGTTTTGTTCTTGTATGTTTCAAAACAACTTGAACAAGTTTTGATAAAGACAGGTTTAATTCTTTTATTTTTTCAAAGACACAGTTTATTTTAAACTTTAGAATAAATTATTTTTTAGATACATTTGAACAATGCTTCTAAAGGGTAATTGTTAATTGAATATAAATTTTAGATGCAAAGCTTGAAAAACCAGATAATACAGATAAAAAGAAGAAGAAGAAGCCCATAGATGATACATTAAATGAACTGTAAGTCAAAACCCAACAGGAGGTAATTTCGGTGTTATGACAAAGTTTATACAATTGGTAGCATTTATTTAGCATATTAAAACACAATTTTGCACAATTTTGAGAACCACATTGTGCCTTTTGGTACTGTTATTTATATCATTTCTTGGAATCGCTTCACTCAGTATGTGCTTTTGATTTGGGGAATAAAGTTATTGCAGTAAAAAGGAAGACAAAGTGACATGATACAACTTTTCTTTTATCTCAGAATAGAATAAACAAAGTGGAGATTTCAAATCATCAAAGTTCAACTCATAAGGGTTAAAGGGGCTTTGAAGAACTGGAATTTTTACTTTTATCTAATTTTTAGGGGGTAAAAGAATTAGAACCAACAATGTTCAAGAGTTTTGACTTTAAACTCATTAATTATTCCACTGCTGTGTATTGAACCAATGTTATATTTTCCAGTTTTACACATATATTTTACACATCATTAAGGATAGAAAGTAGTATGTTAGGTAAGGTCCCAAAATGGCCCCCTTTTTAAGCGTAAATTTCAAATTCAGATTTATTGACCAATATCACAATAAATTATAGCTAATTAAGTGACTAGATAGGAAATAAGCCATTTTGTTGAAAATTTTAGGTGTGTATTTCATTATGACGTCACAAATTGTACTAATATTAATTATTCATGAGAAAATCAATGAAAATGGGTAAATTTCCTTAGATTATTGGACAGGAAACATAGAGCGTATACCTCGACAACAAAGATCTTTAAAATAATGTTTGTAGAGACATTTGACATGTCTTATTTGAGTATTATGTTTGTCAACGACTGCACTCTATGTTTCCTGGTCCTTAAGATGATTGAAATCCAGCTGATTATGTCAAATTTCACCAAAATCCCTCATTTTGACCTTTTTGAGATGTAAACATCAATGTGTTAGAATTAAACTTCGACAAACACAGTTCTGTTTAACTTTCTCACATGTCTTTAAGACAACTTAAAACATTTATTGTCTTGTTACTATGAACTTTATAATTGGGGCCAAATATGGTCCTTACAGAACTTACTCCTTTCATGAAACATAATATAAAGTTATGTATTCACCAATAAACCTTTTTTTTAATTTAAATTTTTCTTAAATTGAACCATTAATAAATTACCATTATCAGAATTGCAGTTAATATAGGGGAACATGGAGGTTTCTAAGTTATCCTCCTTGTATGTGTTATATTAAATTGATTAAATCTGTTACAGAGAAACTGAAATCATTTCTCCTGAGAAAACTAAGAAGAAAAAGAAGAAACCACCAGATAACACTGAAGAAAATGAAGTAATATCTCCACCTCCAGAAGAAGCTCTCTCTCCAAAAGGAGGTAAAAAGAAAAAGAAGAAGACTGCAGAAGAAATAGAACTGTCACCTCCAGAGTCTGAAGAAGTGTTGACACCAAAAGAAGGTAAAAAGAAGAAAAAGAAGATTATGAACACTGAACCAGAGGAGGAGCCTTTAGTAACTACAGACGAAGCACCAACACCCAAACCAAGGAAACCAAGAAAAAAGAAAGAAGTATTATCTGAGGAAGAAACTACAGTTTCACCTAGAGAAGAGGAAACTCCTACAAAAACTGGTAAGAAGAAAAAGAAAGCAGTTCTATCAGATGAGGAGCGTCCTGTATCTCCAGAACCAATCACAAGCAAGGAGGGTAAGAAAAAGAAAAAAGCAGTCTTATCAGAGGACGAGCGTCCAATATCTCCAGAACCAAGCACAAGCAAGGAAAAAAAGAAGAAAAAGAAAAAAGATACAGAAGACACAGAAGGGCTTACTGTATCTCCTAGAGAAGATGAGGAGGTTACAACTCCAGAAAAGAAGAAAAAGAAAAAGAAAGTGAGAACTGAGGAGGAAGGTCCACAACCAAGTGATGATGAGGTAATTAATGAAAACATTTTGTTGGTGTTTGTCGATTTGAAATTGAAAAAAATCTTTCCATAAGTAAGTTTTACAGTTTATTTTCTAAAAAAAATGTTTTTCCTCAAATCAAAATGGCTGTCTTTTAAACTTGTCTAATAGGTCTGCCTAGAAGTACAAAAAGATCCTATTAGAATTGAAATAATTTCATAAATCCTTGCTCTATGCTCATTTTAATACAAGTAGGTATTATATTTGTCATCATTTTACACTGCTATCAATTGGTATAAAGTAATGAAAAATATAATGCCTACCCAATTTTAAAATGAGCATAGAGCATGTTTTTGAAGATACATTCATAAACTACTCCTTTTCTGGAATCATTTCACTTGTTTAATGAGTTTAAGAAAACTATCAACATATATATGCTGTATAAAATATAATATTTTGTTGATGATTTTAATCCCAAATAGACTGGCAGGGTTTAATGTTTAACATCAAAAGCACAGCTATAAATATAGATTCTACCACTGCATCAAGTGTGATACTATATTTATCTACTCAAGACAGTTTAATTTTCAATTTTAAAACGCAAGGCTCCCTGCAGTGGCAGATCCATGGGGAGTACCAGGGGTTAGAACCCCCTCTTTTGGCTGATCAATGCATTTGAATGGGGACATATAGTGGAACACCCCCCTTTGTCCTGGGTTGGGAACACCCCCCCCCCCCCCTTTTTCCCCCCTTTTAAAATGGCTGGATCTGCCACTGCCCTGAGAGTTTTTAATATTTAAAATTTAACTGTCGAAAGTGGAAATATTTCATATCACATGTGATTTGTTGGTGGAATCTGTTTCTCCAATGAATTTTGAACAATAAACAGTCAAACTGCTTCTTTTCCAATGATTTACAAAAAGATGTATTCTTTCTATGTGAAGTCACCAGACATGGTTGCCATTTTTCATGTCGTCGCAATAGGAAATTCAGAGGAAAGCAAGAAAAATCAACATCATAATCAGATTTTAACCAATGAAGAACTGAGACCAAGCGAACCACAAGTTAATTAATTTTTTTATACAATGGGTGCAGAAATGGATAAATTGGTGAAGAATTAGAGAAATGTAGTTATCAAATTTATAACCATAATCCATATATTGTTCTTTAACCATATTTATATATTTATTTGTCATTTTAAGGTTTTGTCAAATGCAGACGAAGAGGATGAGGAAGAAAAAGATGAAACTGAAGAAAAACTTAAGGAAGAACCAAAAAAGAAAAAAGGAAAAACAAAAGCTAAAACACCAGAAGAAAGTAAGTTTAAGAAATACCTTATGAAAATAACAACCAGATAAGAGCTTGGTAAACCTATAGTAGATGTCATTTGAATTTTTTTTTAAATGTTGTACTTTTATTAGGATGTCTTAGAATGCCTTGAAATGACCAAGCTAGTAAATAAACTCATCATAGATACCATAAAATTGTCTATTTAAATGAACAATTTATTGATATGCATGCAATAATCAGCAGCAATATAACATTATTAACCATTTTGATACAAGCGAAAAAAGTCATATTGCTCTATCGACTTACAACAAAATTAAAAGTTTTCCAATCTTAAAAAGTAAGTTAAAATTAAAAATGTTGACATTTTTTCCTAGTTGAAAAAGAGAATGAACAAAGAAGAAAAGAACGAGCAGAAATTGAAGACATTGGACAAGTTTTGGCTGTGATGATTCATCGTACAGACAAATTGAAAAATGACTTTCACATCTTGCATCCACTAGTCCGTGTCCATATTGTTGATGAGAATACTGGGGAATATCTTCTCAAGCAAACAAAGTATGTATTTGCATAAGTATTAACAAATTTCTATATTCAAGACTGCTGCAAAGTTTAGTTTTTTGTATAGAGCAAACTATTGATTAGATTCTGTGGATTTATTTAATTTGTTGGATACCAATTTTCATGGTTTACGTGGGATTATGTCAACCTCGATTTTCAATGTTCAAAGAATAACAAACTTTTTATTAGGTTGCAATGACAAATCTATTTGTATTGAAATTGTGTCTAGGACACTTTGTAACAGTAGTAAGTTTTCGTTTAGAGATTAAGCTGTGTGTTAACAGCCCTGATGTCTTTAATTAAATGCTCATTATAGACAACTTTTAATTTATAATGGCACTTCCCATAAAAAAGAAAGATCAGGTTTCTAAAATATTTCTTTTGAGATGATTTCGAGCTATATATTACGTATTGATACTTTCCTATTGTTAAATGTCACATGTTGACCTCTAGATGTTTTGCTTTAGAATTCTGTCACATCTTGTTGTGTTAACTATGTTTGAGTCTAGCTCAAATGTATTTAAAGAATTTATTGTATCCATATTTATTTTATTTTCAGAGATCGGCCTGTCACAGCTTATTTTGAGACTAAGAATGAAGCCATAGATAAGATCTTACCTATAATGACACAACCTTTTGACTTCAAGCAAAAGAAGTAAGAAAACTAATAGTAATACACAAATGGCCTATTTGGATAAAAAAAAAAAAGTATTTTATAAATAGTACAAATTAAAAGAAGAAATAGGTTAAAATCCTACTTTAATAAGTGACCTAATTATTACTACCGGTATTGCATCAAATAAAATATACTGCTTACTACACTGGTACATTTATCTTACAATAAAGTTGAAATCATTGGTGCTGTTTATTGAACATCCTTGCAACAAATAGAAAAAATAAGACTAATTTATCATACAAAATTTTGTACAGTTGGTCAATATGAAAAGAAGGGGAAAAAATAATCTGTACATAATATTTTGATTTTGTATATTAAATTACATCCAACTTCATTTGATCCAATCTTTACTTAGAAAAATCATTTCTATTTATATTTAATAGAAAAGGGTACAACATATATATTTATATTTACATACATGTAATATAAATGGTTTTTAATTTGATGAAAGAAAGTTTGTCAATTCAGATTTTTACAAGCATGTAGAGAGGACTTACATTTACATTTATATATTATGATACTTTAGGTGAAAGTTTATTTTTTTATTTTTAGGTCTGTTTTGCCTGTATGGGAAGAATTATTGCTGTTTAATGAGAACTACAATTATTTTATAAAATCTGATCCCAAAGTTATTGTTCTGTTTGAGGTAAGTTTTCTGTTGTGTACTCTCTAGAAATCTAGATATTTTGTATTTGGTTTTTTTCATGTTGAATGTTGTAATGCTAAACATAGAACTGTTATTTTGTGAAAATTTTCTGCTAAATTGTAAAAAATGAAAAATTTAATGGATTTTTTGAAACAAATATGTATATTACTCTCAAAGGATTAAAAGATAAATGCAATTTATTTTTTATCTCTCTTAAATTTTTAGAGAATGAAAAAGATTAATTGATTATATAAAGCAAATACTGTGTCAAGTTTTATTTATCTACTGTCTTTTATTTACTAATTATTTGTTCTTCTTGTTAACATATATATATCAAAATACTGTTTTCACTAGTAAAATTCATAAATATGAAATGTTATTTTCCTAATTTTAGCTGCTTGACTTTGTGAGTATGAATCATGCCAGTGAGAAGTTTTCTTCCCAAGGGAGTGAAGGAGGATGGTACAGAATAGCATGGGCATTCCTTAAGGTATTATTTATGATATTAAAAAAACAGCACAGGGTTACATATTTAAGAAGATGTGGTATGGTCAACCAGTATAGGTCAAGGTACTGGCTTCAATATGGAGTCTTGGCTCACACAGAACAGCAAACTATATACGCATCTATTTAGTCTCCTTTTGAGTTCATTCACCACAACACATATGAACTGAATGCCTGTATGTCAATGTTGCATCAAGAGTATAACTGCAAATGAAAGGAAAAAGATACTAGAGAGTCTTTCAACTCATAAATCTAAAATCAACTGACAACACCACGGCTAAAAAATATTTGGTTTTCTGCTTTCATCTAGAGAGAAATAAATACCTTGACCCTGATTAATTTCAACACTGAAAACGAATCGATAGAAGATTTTTAATCTCACATTTGTAGTGGCAACATAAATATTTCTTATATCTGATATAAAAGTCTTCTTTTTACAATTAAAAATAAAACATTAGCTGTTAACTACAACTGAAAATGTATTAGACATTCATAGTATATATTTGCACAATAATTATTCCAGTTTTTATTATATTTTTGCATGTTAAGATTTATAGCTTTAACTTGTGTATTATTTATTGTACAGGTTTTAGGAAATAATAATAAAATAAATACTGGGTCTAAAGTGAGATTACAACTGTTTGAACCACCATCTTCTCAAGTTAGGACAGGACCAAATCAACCTGAGGTTTGTTTATTTGTTATTTGTTAATGTCATAATGATTATAAAAAAATATGTGTATTATGATGATGTTGTCTTGCCTGTGACATAAGTCACAGTATGCCTCTAAAGTATAAGTTGTGTCTTCTGATTATTTCTTTTGACTTTAGAAAACTCTCATGTATGTGTCAAACACTAGAACACACTTACATATATGACACTCATTAGGAAAAACTTCCACATATAACACCATTACATATATAACTCAATTCAGAATAAAATAACAAATTTACATACTTTATTACTTAATATTTGACACTAATTATTTAACTCTTACATATTTGCCACACATTATTTTAAATTTACATATTTAGCACACATTATTTAACCCTTGCATATTTGACACACATTATTTTAGATTTACATATTTAGCACACATTATTTTACATTTACATATTTGGAACATTTTATTATGTATTTCAATTTTTAGCAGCCATACTGAAACATTTTAAATATCGTATTGTAGGTTTACCAGTGGTGGAAGGCCTCACAAAGACGTCCCTATCCATCTACAGTATATGTAACATTGAAGGGTATAACTCCACCTGATGAAGTGGAACCTGCACTAAGATCTATGTTTGCTACACAAAAGGTAATGAAAAATATTTTATTTTAAACTCTTCATGGAATATAAGTCACTCCCATTAGAAATAAATTCAATTTAAAACTGCTTTGACTTAGCTAATTGAGGTTACTGTAAATTCAGAAATTATTCCATGCATTTATTATTGAAAATTTTTAACACTGAACAAATAATAGTAATTAATTATTGCAAATATAGGAAAATCTGCATACAATTCTATGTACCAGATATCAGAATGCAAGTAATATTTTTGATTCTTACCCAGTCACATTTTGCTCACTACTAAAAAAGCGTTCAATAAATTCTGAATTTACTTTACTTAATATGAAATTAAGAATATGTGTTATGATTTCTAATGTGACAACTCTCCTTCAAAGATCAAATGAAATAAAATTTAACAACTATAGATAACCATTTGGTTGATTCTAACTTCAACATTAATTTCTTGGAAATTAGATTGCTTTTTTTTCTTTCTTTGGTTTACATATCAGTACAGGATTTTAATTATAGCATGTTGTCATGCAGGTATTTTACTTGTAATATTTTTGTTGTTGAGTTGTAGTTGTATCAATGTATTCTCTACATATTCTTTAATTGATATACTGGTATGTAAATGAACTGTATATTTCTTTTCTAGGAAGAAGGATTTACAACTTATCAAGATTTAAAGAAGAGCGTTAGCTGGGGAGATAAAAAGAGACTGTACGATAATTTGTGTGTTACAATTTATATTTTTTGTCGACTGATAAGTTCAAGATAGAAAATAACAAAAGATTTGTGGTAAAAAAAATTGAAATCATTTAATACGAAAGAAAGAAAACAGTTGAGTTTGTAGATCATTGAACCTAGTTTTTACGGAAATTTCTCAATTTATAAAGTGTTTATTTCTACAATAGTTATCAATGATGAAATGTTGACTGAATGAAACAATATCTGAACTTATTGCATTTCAATTTATTATAAATATTTTTTCATGATATATTATATAACTTTACAATTATTTTCATTGCTGATGTTATATGATTACAGAGATAGTTCCAGACACACCTTATCATCATGGACAAGACTTGTAGGTCAGACCTGTAGGATTCCTAATCATTTAGAACACATGATACCTGGCGGAAGAAGAGGTTGTTATGTTCTGAAATTCTCTCATGATGGCAGGTTAGAAGGATGAAAATCACTTGTTATTAATTTTATATGCTCCCACTGTAATGGAGGGGGCATTAAATTTAACAGTTGTCCATCTCTATGTCCATACGTCCTAATATTGGTTTCTGTTCTGTTCTCTATCTTTAGTTTTCCTAAAAAAAATCTTATGAAACTTATACACAAGGATAAATACCACCAAACACAGATTAAGTATGAATTTTGGTGTAGTCACTTTTTTCTTTCTAGAGTTATTCTACTTTAAAAAATGGTAAAATTACTAGAAAAGTTTTGTTTCTGTTATCTCACTTTAGTTTTCCTCAACCAAATGTTAAAAATGATATACACAATGCATATGATCACAAAACACAGATCATGTTTGAATTTTGGTTGCGTTAATTTTACTGTTCTAGAGATATGACTCTTCACAATTGAAAAAATTGCAGAATTTTCATTTCCATTCTCTAACTTAAGTTTGCCTCAACCAAATGTTATGAAACTTATACACAATGCTTATTACCACAAAACACTGATCATGTATAAACTTTTGTGGTGTAACTTTTCCTTTCTAGAGTAATGCCCCTTTAAAAATGGAAAAATGGCTGAGTTTCTTTTCTCCAACTTCATTTTGCCCCTACCAAAATGGTTGAATGCAATGTTATGAAACTTATACACAGTGATTATTATCACAAAACTCAGTTCAAATACGCATTTTAACAAAATTCTGTAAAAGTAAATTAAGAGGTTTATTCACAATAATTGCAAAACAAGAGCAACAGAAAGTAAATTTCCATTAGCCATAATGGCAAAAAGGAAACTGTCCATATGCAAAAAATAACAAGATAGGCTTGAAAATTTCCGTTGTGTTTTACTTATTATAATAACATGTTCAACTAAACTTATTAATGTATATTCCAGGAGTTTAGCCTGTGGATGCCATGATAGAGATAGTTACCCAATTCTAGTCTATGAAGTAAGTGTGTCTTTCAAAATCATGATATGTGCATTGAAAAGTTCTTTTGTTCCTATAGATTTTAGGGAAAATAGTATTGTATAAGAAGATTTGTGGGCAGTTGGGCTCAAATTGGGTTTGCTGTTGATACGTAAGCAAACCTTGTAAACAGATTTGCAATTATCAAAGAAAACATGTAAGAATTGATGCCAGCATAACTTCAAATACATTACTGTTATGCCCATTCTAATGCAACTGGGAGAAGAAGAGAAAAAAAAACATAGCTAAATCATACATTTTAAAATCAGTCACGTGATGATTGTGTTTGTTTTAATCAACACTTCAATCTGACATGGAGTTAATGTCCTGAAATTGTGGTCTTATCCAATCAGAATTAATAATATATTGTTGCAATATTTGTGAAATTTTCTTGTTAAAAATGAGATTTTGTTTCACTCATTTCTCTAATTGTAAATAGATGAAAATTTGGTAAGTGAGATATAAATTTAAGATATAACGGATCAAAGATATAGAGTTTTTGTGTCATTTAATCTGTAAGTTTCATATAGAAAAAAGTAAATGTTACAAATATTTTGCTATTTCAGGTGCCATCTTTTGAACTGAAAGGAAAATTAAAAGGACATTTTGGTATTGTTTATGATCTGTCGTGGTCAAAAAGAGATACCCATTTAAGTTCCGCATCATCTGATGGCACTGTCAGGTGAGTATTAACAATCCTCAAGTCTCTTTCATAGACATGAAAGTGTCTAAATTAATGAAATAGAATATTATTTATTTGAATTTACACAATAAAGTTGTTAAATTATTTTTACTTCTGTCTGTGTTTGGTATGTCATCTGTTAAGCTAATGTTATGGTAGGTTTGTGCATTGATTTAATTTCAATGTACAATTCCTTATATTTAATGTACATAAATGTTTAATGTTTTATTTTCTTTAGAAAATTACTTTTAATACTTACTCAAACAGACTTGGACAGTAAAAATTGATAGTAAAATAGCAGGATCTAGATTTCAAGTAATACATAGAAAAAAAGTCATACATTAAAATGTAACCAATTTTTTTACATATCTGTCAAAACTTCAATCACAGTATTCTGTTATAACACTACATATATATATTGTTTCAGAAGTAATATTTTAAAACACATGTATATCTTTCTATTTCTTAGAGTTTGGAATTTAGAGGACTTTGATAAAGCTGAGAATATTTTACCTCATCCAGCCTATGTATATACATCTCAGTTCCATCCCCGTATTGACACCATTGTTGTGACGGGATGTTACGATCAAGTGATACGTGTGTGGGACATACAAGGAGAGGATGTCCATGGATGTGTAAGTAGTCGCACATGGTTTGTTATCATCTGGTAGTATATGTCTGACACACATATGTATACCTACACACCTACACATAAAACAGAGGAATAAGTTTTACATTGAAATGTAATATATTTGATATTTGATAAGTTGTTATAATATTAAATTTTTTGGGACACTTTAAACAAGGTTGTCAATGGAACTGTCAGTAGGTACATACCATACCCATCTAGATATTATTGCTCTCATTTTTTTTTGTCTACTGATATGTTACATATGTGTGGAGACGGTACATACCACTGTGTTAGAAACAGACACTCCATTTTATATATTTATATCTAACCAAGTACAGTTTTTACATTGAAAATATACAAGATTTGATAAGAATAAAGACTTACTATTAAATGTCATAAACTTTTATTAAGTTGTTTTACTAAAAGGAATATATGTTGTGATTGCAGTAAGAATAAGACTTTATAAACATAAGAGTTATAACAAAGCTTTAATATATATACAAAGTTTTATAACCTTTTTAGTTTTTATTTTATAAGCAGAAACCATTTATGTGACATATTAATGAAGATTAAATGAAGTTGTGTATCAAAAACCAATTTATTTGGTAAAATCAAAACAGATTTAAAACGCAGTGCATGTAATAGAAATCTTCAAAACAAATGTAAAGCTTGCAAATTTCATATAATTTACAATATTATAAATATACTCTATACTGAACTTTGAAAACAGGTTTGTTCTTTTAATTGGAAGACTGTAAGTACAGTTTTATTCCCAGGAATGAAATTTATTCACAGACTTACTTTATATGCATGAACATTTATTTCAAATCTATCTGGTTCTGTCATTTAACGTGATTTTCTTTTCATCTCCTTAATTGTTTCTCAAAAAGCTCATTAAATCTAAGCACAGTCTCTGGTTTTGATTCAGTGATATGCCTACATCAGTAGATATTCTGTTAAAAAAAAGATAATTTGGATTTGCATCATAAGACTATATTTCATTTAAGTACTTTGGAAGACAAGAACATTATTAAATAAAAGGACAGTATTTATAAATTCTTTATATTGATGAACAAGTTGGATGATCTATTTAGATTTTCCATTTCCTGAAATATTTTCTCTTTATTTTCAAATATTTTTCTCATCAATACTTCTTACATTAAAGAAGTTGGTAAAGGGTAATTTTGATGCAACGTGTTTTGCCGTTTTTATTTCACATGCAGCAGTGAAAAAGGTTTGTCATTCACAGAGTTTCGTGAAATCGTTAAAAAGATCAACGTGCAAGAGATTTTTAATTGTTGTTCATCGGGAAATGGCAGTTTTATTTCGCGTGCAGATACACACACCTTTTCGCCCCTCATTGAATTAATTAAATAACTGATAAATTAATATTAAAACATGTACTTCTAAACCACAATTTTATTTTTTATTTTTATAAATTTAGCTGAAGCAAGAAATAGAGAGTCACAAAGGCTATGTGAATTCTGTATGTTTTGATAGTGATGGACAGAAAATGTACTCTGCAGACAGTATTGGAAGCATCAGTATCTGGAATGTGTTTGTTACGGAACAACCCCATCATAGAGGTAATTTAAATCATTCCATTATGTCATACAAGTAACTTTAGTATTGCAGCCTAACAAATTATGCTTTATTAATGCTTGATTATATTAACCCTAGAGAAAGTTAAGGTGTATGCATGCTATTTCAGGTATCATCAACAATATATTAGTTTGTGATTCAGTTTGTTAAAAGATTAGGTCAGTTAAAGGGAAACCACTAGTTGTAGGTCAACCAAACTTGGTATGCAGATTCATAAGCATAGGCACATCTCTTTGTCTATTGAGATTATTTGGGCCTTTCACCTTAAGTCTAAGTTCATTGACTGTCAATTTTTTGGGTGTTTGACAGGTTCAAGAATTGCCATTATGATTTTAAACAATTACATTAATTACATAAAGGTCAGTATAAATATATAAGATAGTGTGTATTAGTGTGAAATGAAACTATAAGTGTTATACTGCTAATAACTTTATTGTATCCCTTATCAAACACAGTAGTAAGTTCCCTGTTCCTTAATCTAATTTACTGTGTGTAATTATATTGGTCATACCCCTATAAGTGTCTTTGGAAATGTAATGGAAATGGACCTGAAATCAATAAGGACAGACATGTAAAAACATACATGGAAACCAGGAATGGCTCTTTAATAATATAGTAACTACCCATAGAAGTATTTAAATTGTTAGCTTCCTATATAGTATTGGATTTTGTTCATAGTCTAAGGCCATATAGTTACCTATAGTTGCTAAAATCCCCATCATTTGGTCTCTAGAGGACATTATTTGTTTGTCTCATAGGTTATCATGCCACATTTCTATTACAGTTTGAACCTTTGTTTTTGTTCAAATTTTACAAAATTTAACAAATCAGCATAACTTGTGATCAGTTTAATTTTGGATTTTGATTTGTTTTTCAACTACCATATAATGTCCTGTGTATCTAACTTATAATTTTACAGACACGAATAAAAGTGGTATGTATTTTTGAGTGTGGAATACAGATTAACAGTAGCACTGAGTAGTGTCTTACAACTCTATATTAATATATAAAAGTGTCATGAGTGTTGGTTTCTAACTTAGCATATTTTTTTCTCCCTAAACATCAATGAAAACCTTGTGACTGACTTGGTTTTGAACATTATTTTTGTACTGTACATTCTACTCCAGCCTTTATATATATATATATATATATATATATTCATAAGTACGTCTGAGTCAGTGACAACCCTACAACAGATGTATCCATCGGATCGCCATCAATGATGGTGATACATGGCTGTGTAGATAATGTATATACAACTCGTCTAAACATCAACCCAGGTGGTCGTGTGGTCTAGCGGGACGGCTGCAGTGCAGGCGATTTGGTGTCACGATATCACAGTAGCATGGGTTCGAATCCCGGCGAGGGAAGAACCAAAAATTTGCGAAAGCAAATTTACAGATCTAACATTGTTGGGTTGATGTTTAGACGAGTTGTATATATATATATATATATATATCTTTATTCTCAATAACCCATCACTTTGACATGGTAAAGAGAGGGGGTTTTTTTCTTTCTATTTTTAAATAATTATTGTTTTGCTCCCCGATATTATTTGTTAAAACATGTGCATTAAAATCATGTAATTTTTGTACAAAATTCAATTAATATACAGAACTCAGAATAATTTTCTGATTGTTGCTCAATATTTCTGTTAATTTCTGCACAGCCCTTAGATTTACATACTGTTTTCTATGTGCTGCACATAGTTTTGACAAAATTGATAGGGTCAAAGAAATTTAAATGCATGATTGAAAATAATTCAAAATTCTAAGTAAAACTTTGTTAATATTGATACATTAGTCATTGGTTTTATAATTGCTCAAAATATGTTTTACTCCAACCTACAAGTTTTTGACATGCTACAAAATCAAACTGGAGTTGTGAAGTTGATTTGTGATATAAATGCTTTTAAAGTACCTCAGTATTCAAATAAAATACTTATTTCTTATACTTCATGGGTATTAAAAGTCAAACCAATTTCTAGGAGAATGAGTATGTGTAAAAACAATGTAAATTGTCAACAGAAATTAAAATTAGATTGTATTAAATTGCTAACAACTCCTTCACTATTAACTAAGTCATTAACTTACACTTTATGTCTGTTTGTTTTTTGTTCACACATTATTTACAATAAAATGAAATTTTATGCAACTGTCATAGAAGTAAGAGGTTTCACTAGCTTTTAAACCAAGTTAAATCCACCATTTTTATAGAAGTAAGAGGTTTAGCTAGCTTTAGAACCAGGTTAAATCCACCATTTCTATAGAAGTAAGAGGTTTAGCTAGCTTTAGAACCAGGTTAAATCCACCATTTATACACTAGAAAATTCAGGTACCAAGTCAAAAATATGACAGTTGTTATCCATTTGTTTCAGGTGTTTGGGCTTTTGATTTTGCTATTTGATTTAGGGACTTTGCGTTTTGATATTTCTTTTCACAACTCAATCAGGGTAATGGTAGAAATACACATATCAAATGGCTTGCCCAATTTTTAAACGGATTTTTGTGACAAAAATGTCGGTTATTGATTTGGGGATGTACGGCGGGCGGGCGGACGGGCTGCAATCAAATGTTGTCCGTGCAGTAACTTGTGAACCGTTAAATCAAAGCTTTTAAAATTTTAATATGTTGTTACTGACAACTAAATGAAGGTCAAGTTCAATAATGGCGATTTTGACCTTTACCATTCAGGAGTTATGGTTCTTGAAAGATTGAAAAATGGAGTTTCCAGTCGTGTCCGTGCATTTACGCATGACCTGTTCTACCAAAGCTTCCCAAACTTTAATATGTTGTTACTGATGACAAAGTAGAGGTCAAGTTCAATAATGACTATTTTGACTTTTACAGTTCAGGAGTTATGGTTCTTGAAAGATTGAAAAATGGTGTTTCCAGTGGTGTCAGTGCATTTTCTTATGAACCATTCAGCCAAAGCTTTGGAAATTTTTTTTATGTTGTTACTGATGACAAAATAGAGGTCAAGTTCAATAATGACGATTTTGACTTTTACCGTTCAGGAGTTATGGTTCTTGAAAGATTGTAAAATGGCGTTTCCATTCACGTTGTTGCATTTACTCATGAACCATTCAATCTAAGCTTTTCAAATTTTAATATGTTGATACTGATGACAAAATGGAGGTCAAATTTGATATTGACGATTTTCACTTTCACCATTCATCAGTAATGGTTCTTGTGATATTGCCAGGACACAAATAAATATTAATAAATCTGGTTTGCTGTCGTGACAGCCTCTTGTTATTGTTTAAATTGCCTTTAAAAATGGCTTTTCAATATTAACATACCAACTGCAGTGAATTCAAATATTCAGTTAAAGTGTCATTAGAGATAAAACAAGATATTTGTCATAGCTAGTTACGCTTTTTTTTGTTTTTAAAATGAAGCTTGGTGTCATTTTAAAACAAATACCCTATTTTGGCATGCATAATTCATGTTTTTTTCCTACAAAAATAAAAATGCCCCACATGAGTGCAGATTAAAGATTACATTACCCAAAGAGATAAGGGAAACACTTGATTTTGATAGGTTCTTTATGCTCTGACATGTTAGTTTTTAAAATTATAGACAATAAGGATTCTCGCACTTCTTTTTGTTTCTTTTCAAATAATTTAATGATTTACCTAATCCTTATTTTAATATACAAATTTAATTACAATTCCAATATTTTCAGGTAAAAAATGGTGCGACAAGCAATGTTGTTGAAATTTTAGTTTTTAAATGAAAGTGGAATAAACTTGTTGGAAAGGCAAAAAAAAAAACTATGGTGGGACAAGCCATGTTGTTGAAATTTTAGTTTTTAAATGAAAGTGGAATAAACTAGTTGAAAATGTAAAAGAAATGGTGGGACAAGCAATGTTGTTGAAATTTTAGTTTTTAAATGAAAGTGGAATAAACATGTTGAAAATGTCAAAAAAAATGGTGGGACAAGCAATGTTGTTGAAATTTTAGTTTTTAAATGAAAGTGGAATAAACATGTTGAAAATGCAAAAAAAAAATGGAAATGAAGCTGAAGATTTGGTAAATTTTCATATCACTTTTCTTTTAACATCAATGATTATTTTTCCAGGTTTCATGAGAGACTGGACATTGTTCCATACAATATCAGATCCAGAATTAAAGGTCAGTATATGTATAGATTAAGACAAACCTTTTTGAAAATGTACACAATCACAAGTATAGCAGATGGAAATTTATAAATATAAAAAATGAGTATTGTGTTTATTTTATCTATCAAGCAATGATTTGGACTAATAGTAGTATATTTAGATACAATGTTGAACTTAGAAAGGAATAAAAATCTTATGCCACAGGTACTGGACATCATTTCTTAAACCAAAAAATAAGACGTGTGCTCATTTCTTAAAATTTTCAATCTTATGATACCCCTTGATAATGATGGGCCTTATAATTAATTGATTGATTGTTGGTGCATATTCAAGACTCCTGACTATTTCATTACTGCCAGTTTTTATTGAAGGAGTAAGCAAAAGAATAGAAAGATACACAACCTGCAGTATGAAAACTGACCAACCAGTAGGCCATATTTAAACTGTAATCTGATGTGTATTAATTCTTGTGCTATTATATTGATTGATATTTTGAAAGAGAGTTGTCTTTGTTGTAGGACACCCCCATCAATCATTTAAAACTTCATCACAGTGGCCGTAGACTTTTGGTGCATAGCAGAGATAACATAATACGCATGGTAGATCTTAGAGTGTAAGTTATATATTATTGAATATTGCTCTTAGAATTCTAATTTGGATAAAAGCATCTTTATTTCGTAAATCGTCTATGAAAAGTTGATAGGGAGTGGGTCTTATTTTAGTGAAATGTTTACCTTAACTTGATCCAGGGATAGTAAGGTACCCTAAATCAAAATAATAACCAGCAGAACAAAGATGGAAAGAAAAAAAAACAAGACATAAAAAATAACAGAAAATATAAGATTGAACAATACAGAAAAATGTAGGTCAAACATGAGGTGGACACTTGGTATATTCTTACATTACAGAAACAATTAAACAAAGTTGTTGAGGTTATTAATAAAAAATAGTTTAACTAATTTTTCCCTGCAAGGTTTTTCGTTAAATATTTTATAATTATATATACTTCATTTAAGCTTAGAACAAGCAATTGGTGAACTTACTTATTTCTTTTTCCACAGTCAAAGAGTGATGCAAAAGTATATTGGTCATTTGAACTTCCGTGAACAGTTAAGAAGCACAATAACCCCTTGTGGATCATTTGTGTTCTCTGGCAGTGAGGATAACTTGGTTTATGCTTGGCATACAGAAACAGGTATAACAGTTTTTAAGTCTTTATAAGTGATCCAAAAAATAACAGTAGTAATGTTATGATTTTAAAAACGTTGAAAAAAGCAGATTTACTCTTGTTTATTTGATTCAAATTTGTTGAAATTGAAATTTTGTCAGTCAAAACAGTTTAAAATTTCAGAACTAATATATAAAATTCAAATATTTTAGGATGAAATGGTTACTTTTCGCAGTAAATTCAGCTATATGACTGGTATTCCTCATTCAAAAATATTTGACTAACATTAAATTTGATATCATTTCTTTGTGTTCTAATTACAGGTGACCAAGTGGTGATGTACACAGACCTGAATTACAGAAACCCTGTGACTGATGTAGATTACCATCCTAGAGATCACATGATTGCCATGTGTTCAGTAGGAGAAAACCAACCTATCATTATTTATAACTATGATCCACACAGTAAGTAGTCATATTTAAAATGTGAGTTACCTCCCTTTGAGCTATATTATTATAAGCCAATTATCTGTATGAAGGATGAACTATTTTGAAATCTAAGAGTAGCTTCTTATTGACTACTTGATAAAAAGTAATGTCGTAGTGAAAGGCATATGTTTCATAAAACACAGATCCTGTTAGAATTTGTGTTGCATCACATTTACAATTTTTGAGTTATGTCCCTTTAAAAGCTTATATGCAAGATGTGCATCATCTGTGTCCATGAACACAGACACATTCTCTATTTAAGTTTAAAAGTATATCAAAGTTACTCATGTTACTGTTGAGGAAAGTTTAGAATGTACCGTTCTTTTTTCAAGGATACCAATTTTCATGGATTGAGGAAAAATTGTCTTTAAGATATTTGATTTCATTGTTTTTGTCATAGACAACCGACAAGCTTTAAAGACTATTTTTACTTAGAGTAACACTTGCAATTTGGTGGTTAACCTTTACCTGTGAAAACAATGCAAGAAGAAACCAACAAAGAATAATGAATCTACAGTACTAATTATATGTGCCAATATGTATGTACATTGAATAAGAGTTAAATAAACATCTGACAAATGTATGTGTAACGGAGTATTGAGATATCTCTATAAATTTCAGTTGCCCAGATGGAAGCAGGCTTATCTCCAAGACACATAACCCCTGAACCCATTAGAGAACATGAGGAAACTGTTATGCCTGGGTAAATATATTCATATGTTAAATATTAAACCCTATTGTGTATAAAAATTAATATTAGAAGTAGACCATAACAACAGCTATACATTCTTCAGTTTTGTGAAATGATAAGGAACTAGCTAATTAAGTCTCACAAACAAAGTTTGGAGACTATTTGTTTTTGCTCAGTTCTTATTATTAGCTCACCTGGCTCTTAGGGCCAAGTGAGCTTTTCTCATCACTTGGCGTCGTCCGTCGTCTGTCATCGTCTGTCATCTGTCGTCGTTAACTTTTACAAAAAATCTTCTCCTCTGAAACTACTGGGCCAAATAAAATCAAACTTGGCCACAATCATCATTAGGGTATTAAGTTTAAAAATTGTGTCCGATGACCTGGCCAACTAACCAAGATGGCCACCATGGCTAAAAATAGAACATAGGGGTAAAATGCAGTTTTTGGCGTATAACTCTAAAACCAAAGCATTTAGAGCAAATCTGACTGGGGGTAAAATTGTTAATCAGGTCAAGATCTATCTGCCCTGAAATTTTCAGATGAATTGGACCACTGGTTGTTGGGTTGCTGCCCCTGAATTGGTAATTTTAACGAAATTTTGCTGTTATCTTTAATATTATTATAGATAGAGATAAAATGTAAATCACAAAAATGTTCAGCAAAGTAAGGTTTACAAATAAGTCAACAGGACCAAAATGGTCAGTTGACCCCTTTAGGAGGTATTGCCCTTTATAGTTCATTTTTAACCATTTTTCTTAAATCTCGGTTATCTTTTACAAAAATCTTCTCCTCTGAAACTACTGGGCCAAATAAAATCAAACTTGGCCACAATCATCATTGGGGTATCTAGTTTAAAAATGTGTCTGATGACCCAGCCAACCAACCAAGATGGCCGCCATGGCTAAAAATAGAACAAAAGGGTAAAATGCAGTTTTTGGCTTATAACTTAAAACCCAAAGCATTTAGATCAAATCTGATTGGAATTCATATTGTTCATCAGGTGAAGATCTATCTGCTCTGACGTTTTCAGTTGAATTGGACAACTGGTTGTTAGAGTGCTGCCCCTGAATTGGTAATTTTATAGAAATTTTGCTGTTTTTTGTTATTATCTTGAATATTATTATAGATAAAGATAAATTATAAACAGCAATAAATTACAGAAAAGTAAGACCTAAAAATAAGTCAACATGACCAAAATGGCCATTGACCCCTAAGGAGTTATTGCCCTTATAGTCAATTTTTTTAATTTTTCTTAAAATTTGTAAATTTTTACTAACATTTTCCACTGAAACTACTTGGCCAATCATTATAGAAAGGGATAATTGTATGCAGCAAGAATGTTCAGTAAAGTAAGATCTACAAACACATCACCATCACCAAAACACAATTTTGTCATAAAACCATCTGTGTCCTTTGTTGAATATTCACATAGAACATTTTCTTTTTCTTCTTCAACCACTTTAAAAATAAACTTGTTCGCAGCGTTTCTCTAAAACCACTTGTCAGATTTACTTAGGGTTTCATAAAATGTTAGACTAATATGTCTAGATGAGCCATCAATCGTTCGTTTCTGCATCCCACCCCAAAACCATATATATTCTTGAATGGGACGATACAACAAATCAAATGAAATTAAAGGGAAGGGAAGGGAAGTCCCGGGGTCATCCCCACCCCGTTCAATTTGAGAATTTTCTATTATCTTGTAAACGGTCCAGATCCCCACCCCTAAACCATATATATTCTTGTAGGGGACAATAAAACAAATGAAATGAAATTGAAGGGAAGTCCCTAGGGGGTCACCCACCCCCTCTTGTTTGAAAACTTGTAAACGGTCAACATCTCCATCCCTAAACCATATATATTCTTGTATGGGACAACAAAAACAAATCAAATGAAATGTAAATGGGAAGTCCCGAGGGGGTCACCCCACTTCCTCCTGTTTGAATACTTGTAAATGGTGGATATCCCATCCCCTAAGCCATATATATTCTTGTATGGGACAAAAACAAATCAAATCAAATGAACATGGGACCATATGAATGGCAAGTTATCGGAGCTTTGTTTGGGAGACTTCGCAACAGCATCCTGTTACAATTACTTCATGTTAACATTGCACTTTTATTTGTTGATTTTTTTTTTATTAAGAATTGTCATTCAATAAACAGGTTATTATACAAATATTTCTGAAGATCATTCCTTCTAAAACAAACAATCATATATATGTTTCGATGCATTTGAATTTCAGGAAAATGTGCAGATTTCATTCATTACAAATGTAAATTTAAAGATATTATTTATATTTTCTAGTTCTCCTAGAAAAGAGGAATTAACAACAGGTGCTTCCTCCATGATATTTAACAAAGAAGAATTCAATGCCCATACTGCAGGAAGATATGAAAAAGTTTTAAGGAAACTACATAGTGCTACAGTAAGATTTCATATTTTCTTTCTTTGAAAAACTTTTAGCACTAAAAGACTGGCTGATTAAACATTTGCATATCTTATTGAAAACAATCCTTTCTGGTATCTCAGTTAACTACAATTTGTATGGAAGTGTCAACCAGTAATTGTAACAAATTTTTATGCATAATGTTAATGCTAACCTTATTTTCATGCTCCAGTGACCAGGTAAAGTGATTGCAACTACTAAAGCAAAATTTGACTGTTACTTCCATCCACATCATTGACTCTGGTGGATCTATGTTCATCAGCAATCATCCCATATCATTTAACTTTTAGATAAAAATGATTTTGATTTTAATAAAGTTGTATTTGATGTCGAATATTAGTGGCCGAATCATCCCGATTGTATCAATTCAGTTTCTTAAATTAGATCTGTTTTTCCTTAATTGGGTAATGTGGGTCAACATGGGTTTTGATTAGAAATATAAGTCAGTCTGTCAGTTGTAACATAACCTTGACATCATTTTCATATTTAGCAGTTAAAGTCATAGCTTTCAGATTTAACTTTTTTTAGGATCTTTTTCTAAAAAAAAAATGTATCAATTATTTATTATTTGAATTAACCTTTCTACACTGTTGAGTAAGTGAATAATTTCAATAAATAGACAATTAGTTAAAGATTCAAACAGTTGGTAAATACCAGATATGTTGATGCAGTTTTCACTTTTTCAGACTCAAATGGCATCAACTCCATCGCTAGACCTCCCAGGAATGACACCAGCAACTACCTCACCACAACTTGCACATACAGGATTCAGATCATTAGACCCTAATATGACACCAAGAACTATGGTACGTTTATTTCATCTTTGGACCCATTGGTTTCATAAAGACCTTTGGTATGCTTTTTATGCCATTACTCTTAACAATTCCAACAAGAATAATGGTAGGCTCAATTATTACATACAAGAACCATGACCTAGAATTTAAATTAACTCTGTTAGCTTTTGTACTCAATATACCGAACAATTACACCAAGAAGTCTTGGAGGTTTCATGTAGGTGTTTGTGAAGAAGTACTTGCACAAGATTATTGATATTTGTTATTATACATTTTATTTATGGATATAAAACAAAAAAGGGCCTTATTTCACTGAATCAGGAATCTTTTGATTCAGAAAATATAATTGAAATTGTACTTGTTGATGCTTACTTTTTGTTATATTTGCAGATATTCACCTGACATATTTTGAGTTATATATTGAGTTTAAGCTTCGTTCCAGTTGAATTCAAATACATCTAGTTCTATTTATATATTTGAGAATCATTAAATCATGAAAATTTAAGGTTATTTTCTATTTTTAGATGGCATTCCCATCTTCTTTCTCAATTCATTCAACAAATTTTTATTTTCAATTTTTAGATGGCCTCCCCAGCTACTTTCTCACCTCATTCAACGAAGACCATGAGTGGTATAATGCAGCAACAACAGTTTAGATCACAGAATATGTACATGAAAACTGGGGATTCTGACTGGAGACCAGGATTTACTGATGGTACTTATTTAAGAATTGAATGTATCTTTTTGTAAATTGTTACAGTTAACAAACAAGGTACACATTTCTTCATTGATATTTCAAACTTAGGTTTAAATGAATACATGTTCATTATCAATGAGTTTTAATTTTGACTCTCAAGTCAGAAATTCAAATGGGTTATTTTTTTTTATTTTATTTTTTTTAATTTTATTTTTAGCAGATTGAACCAAATAGGTAATGCTCCTTTGATAATGATAAATTGATAAACACAATATTTTATGATTTCTCCTGATTACAGTGGGTAGATATGGTGCCAGAAGTACTAGTCCAACATTTATAGGCAGGCCACCACAACTTTCAATGACAGCTGTAAGTATTTATAATTTCACAACACCTCTCCACATCCCAGGTGGGTGATTTTCTCACTGTGTTGACACATTTGGGCCTTTGGATGTTTTCTGGCCTTTTTTGGGGTTGTGTCCCCTTTTTTTCTATACCCCAAAATCCTTTTTCAATTTTATCATATGTAAAAAAAAAAAGTAAGAATATGCTGTTATTAAACCAGGTGGAGGAGAAAAAACAAATTTTATGTTTTGCTTTTAGTTTTTGGTAGAATTGAAAAAAGGAAAAAATTAGTGAATCATTGCTTTGATCCCAATTTTCATTTATCATTGAAAGTTGTGTATCAATTCCATCGTGACAGCCTAGGTCATTAATTTATAGCATGTAGGCATTTAGTGTGGGAGGTTGTTAGTTTGAGTCCTGGTAGGGTAAAACTATACAAACTTTTAAAATATGAATATAAAAATAGTTTTGCATTGGCATCAATACATATACTTCTAGTATAAACTTGCCACATTTTGAATGATAACAGCTGTAAATCATGGTTTCTTCTAACATCATATATAGGGTGTTGTGACCATGTTGTAAATGTTGTTATTCTGAGTGAATCATGTGTTAACCCCTTTAATAGATATCGGTTGGTCCTTGAAAATCCTGCCAGAAGATTCTTGTATTAAATCAACATTTTATTGTATAGTTAAGCAAATTCAGCTTGTGTATTGAATGTCTAAAATATAAATGTTAATAACATTTAATATGTACAGATTTCATATCAACCCTTGAAGTCTAGCTTGTGTATTGAATGTCTAAAATATAAATGTTAATAACATTTAATATGTACAGATTTCATATCAACCCATGCAGTCTAGCTTGTGTATTGAATGTCTAAAATATAAATGTTAATAACATTTAATATGTACAGATTTCATATCAACCCATGCAGTCTAGCTTGTGTATTGAATGTCTAAAATATAAATGTTAATAACATTTAATATGTACAGATTTCATATCAACCCATGCAGTCTAGCTTGTGTATTGAATGTCTAAAATATAAATGTTAATAACATTTAATATGTACAGACTTCATATCAACCCATGAAGTCTAGCTTGTGTATTGAATGTCTAAAATATAAATGTTAATAACATTTAATATGTACAGACTTCATATCAATCCATGAAGTATAGACTCAAAATCAATAAACTAGAAAAGTTAACTGAATAATTGATAGTCAGGGAAAATTTCAAACTTTAAAAAAAAACTATTTAAGAAAGGTATGTTTTAAAAGTATCAATTGATGACTGATGTTCAATCCAAGGTTAAAGGGAATGATTATGTTTCATATTTCTACTAAGGGGATGTTTAATGACCATGACTATCCACAGAGGTCTCACACAGTCAGTGTAATATTAGTTTCACAGTTTTCTAGTGAGCTAAAGCAATATATATATGGGGTCAGTTAATTCCAAATGGGGTGATAGCAAAACAAATTCATCCAGCTATTTTAACATGTGGCATTTAGGCTAGTGTCCTATCAAAGTGATCAAGTCTTTATTATAAAGAACCTACTTCAATTGGTTTATACAAAAACAAATGCCATCAGGAACATCTTATTCGCTTTTAATCTGTTTTCTGCATTTATTCAATCGTTAATCATCAATTTCTTCATCTAGTGTCATGTCCAAACTTTTTAGATTTTTTCCTCACTACCATTTCTAACTGTGCATTGAAATAAACCATGCTCACTAACCCCTATTAAATATACAGGGTCTATACATGGTCACCCTATTAAATATACAGGGTCTATACATGGTCACTCTATTAAATATACAGGGTCTATACATGGTCACTCTATTAAATATACAGGGTCTATACATGGTCACCCTATTAAATATACAGGGTCTATACATGGTCACTCTATTAAATATACAGGGTCTATACATGGTCACTCTATTAAATATACAGGGTCTATACATGGTCACTCTTGCCAAATGATACCAAAAAATGTAATTGAGGTAAGATAATATATAATGACTGGTTTTTTTTTGCTTGCCTCTTTTGTATCTTCTCCACCTTTTAAATACAGTATATGTCCAGTTTATAATAGTTATTATACCCAATGCAACAAAAATGAGGAGGGTATAATGTTTTGACCCGTCAGTCCTGTTTTTGTCATCACAATTCTTCTGAAACCACACAACAGAATTTCCTGAAAATTTGTTGATAATTAGGACATACTATGTAGATGTGCTTATCGACAGGAAATTATGATTCAATTTTTTTTCTTGAAAGCATTAATTTATTTGTGCAGTGACAATGTTGGGGCATGGGTATGTGAGTGTGCTCACTTATGTTTTAAATTTTTGTACAGAATAAATGAGGTTGCTTTGATTTTTGGGGGGATATCGAGTAAACAAAATGTGTATCAGTTAGTTAATCAAGGAGTTATTGATTGTTTGTTGAAAATTCTTAATTAAAAACTTAAACAATTAGTTGTAGGAATGTTCTATCTAAAGCTTCTTCTAAAAATTAATATATTGTACATGAGCTGTGACGCATGGGAAAATACCCAGATATTTGTTTAAAGAACTCTTGATAACTGTGCCTCCTCATAATTGCATGAAAGTTGATACATCATTATTTGAAATAAGTACAAATGTAATGAGATCTGAAAGTTACTATTTATCAACTGCAATGGACCTATTTAGATGAATATTTAAAATTATTCTTAGAAGCTTTTTTCAAATGATTGATCAAACAGAAAAGTTAATTCATGCTTTTATTCATAGGATTATTAAAATACATCTGGAATTTATTCCCTTGGGATGAGGTATACTCATTGGGTTTTTCCTTTCTAAATGGACTTACTATTACAGCTGATTGCATCGAGTGTCTAGGGAAAGGTAGAATCCTAAGTAAGCTTACTTGTAAGTCATTATTAAGTAAGATTTAGCACCCTCCTTTCAAGGTAGTCTAGTCTTAGAGATAGATAGATTAGTTATCTGTCGGACTAGTCTACTTTAAAAGGAGGATAGTTTATCTAACCTAATAATGACTTCATGTTTCAGCTAACAACCAAGCTGACCAAGGTTTCTACCTTTCCTTACAGCTGTAAACATTTTAATTGTGTAGCAGTTTCATATGATTTTGTATTTTTGATTGGCGTTCCCAATTCCTAAACTTGATTTTTGAATATTGAATTTTATTGTTGAATGAAATGCCATATCAAGAACTGCAAATGCTTTCTGTGACAACATTAAAAACAATGTACAGAAAAACACACAAAACGCTTGATTTAACTCATAATATCATGGATTTAGCAGAAAAATGTAATTATATGAGTTGAATGCTTCTTGTAATTTTACAAGGTTACAGTATCGTTACAATGAGCACACATTATTAGTATGAAGCATGAAATACAAAAAGGACTTAGGTGAATGCTTTTACACCCCAACAAAATTTCAAAAATTGGCATTCAATACTTTAATACATTTATTAAATATTGGTTATTAAATTTTTAATTATATTTAAAACTGCTTAGATTATGTGTAATAATTGTCGTATATAATAACCCTGGTGTGTGATAAATAATGTATTTGAAAATTGTCTTTGCAGGGACCAGGGAAAGCTCAGTTCAGTTTCCAGGCTCCTGCTGGTAAAGCAGTACCTAGTTACAAACAGGTAATGGTAATCACACATTGTAATTGCAATCAAACATTGTAATTGTAATTAGACTTTGTAATTGTAATCAGACATTGTAATAGTAATCACACATTGTAATTGCAATCAAACATTGTAAAAAAGATTGTTTTATCAAGTATTTATTGTAGTATTAAGATTTTTAAAGTTTAGCATGTTGTCTTATGTACCTGTCAGTGAAAACATTAAATGGCTTTTCAAGAAAATTTGAATCCTCTGTTCAATAAAAACACACACACCTAGCTTTTACACACAACAAACATGTATTAAAATGCTATACTACTAAGAACCGTCAAATTGAAATTGAGTTGAAAATAGCTAGGTGAGCTGCAAAGTAATTTGATAGTAGTGAGGTGTAGAAGAGTAATGTGAATATGTTAAACTAAATGTCTTGCATGTAAATGTCATCAAAGATACAAACTTGTGAATGTGCTGAAGTCAGACAAAATGTCCTCAATTGTCTCAACATGAAAATAAATTTGTTTACAAAACTTAAAAGAAATAATTAATGTGGATTGTTTGATTCTGTTTTAGTTAAAATTTGTCTAATTGTGTTCTTCTGTTCTGATTAATATTTTGTATTTAATTAGGTTATTGCTTTGTATAACTACCGTGCCCAAAGATCAGATGAACTCACCATATTCAAAGGAGATGTTATATCTATATTGTACAAAGATAGTGATAGTTGGTGGATGGGAGAACTGCCCGACGGACAACAGGGTTACTTCCCTTCAAATTATGTCGCTGAAGAAGGTATGTCAAATCAATAAAAATAGGAATGCTGACATCCATATTCACTGAACTAGTTCACGTTTTTATTTCAAGGGCCAGCTTGGAGCTGCCTCCAGGTGTGGGATTTTCTTGCTGCGTTGAAGACCCATTGTTGGCCTTCAGCTGCTGTCTATTTGACATGCTCCCCATTCCCATTCTCAAATTTGTTTTGCTCATAGTAATAAATTATTGTATGCATTTATTATTTTGATTGAGGATCTTCAAACAAATGCTAGATTCATAGATGTGATTTCCTGAAATGCCTCCCAGAATAATGATATTAGTATGTAAGATATGATGTCTGATTTTGGCTATACTAATAGTAGCAAGTTTTCTGGCAATGATCAAAAAAAATAATGGTGTCCAGATGTTATCCTTTTAGCCTATTCTTTTATAAAGATTGGTTTGTAATGTCCCATGAGATAAAGCTCTCTTTCAAATATAAACAGTCACATCAGTAATTGATTGCTTCAAAGTGGGTCAAAATTTGGTTTCCATGTAATATCTTTTGAACCAATATAATCATTTGTCCATATTCACCAACCAATGGCCAATTGAAAGAGCAAGTCTGCTGATTTTTTTTAAGGACATCAGGTAAAAGAACATGGTCACTACTACCTATTGTTTCTACTTCTACAAATACAGAAATATAGCTCAGTTTGTGCACCCATAATGCTTCTGGAATTTTAAATATAGTAACATAAGGTTTGAAATTACATAATGCTGTACTAAAAAACATGAAGAAAGTACTGAAATTTCTATGTAAATAAAGAAAAGAAGTGATTTTGCCTGATATTTCATAAAACAAATTATAAAATAATCAGTTCATGACACAGAATAAAATTTAAGATAAACAACATGGCATACAAACTTCCTGTCTGTACCAATAAAAGGATAAATGTTAAAATAACATAGAGTTTAGAGACAATACACTATGAAACGTATGATTAATTAATTTATTGTATTGTACAGGTGCTGATATTGATGCTAAAATGGGTCTTGTACAAGATAGTGAGAGTGATGAAGATGATGATAAAAAGGTAGGTGGTTTTTCTGAGGAAATTTTATCTTTATGAAGTTAATCTGAATATCAAGAATATAAGAGTAAATAAGATTAATTTGACAAAAATACACTTAAAAAAACCAAATGTGTGTATTTCATATACAAGGCATTAGGTATGATCATCTTTGAACAATACAAGAGCTGATATTTATTTTTTTGTTTTTAACTGAAGAGCGTTCCTGTTCTTGCTGTGCAGTGCTGACTCTGCAAATCATTTTGATAAATAACAGAGACTTCCAGCAATGAATGTATAAACAAAGGTAGATGTGTCAGTCATCAACTTCTTAATGACAAAATATTTAGAACAAGCTTTTATCTGAAAAAGTTTGCAACCTTCTATTCTTTGAATTGTTTTGACCTTGTACTGCAAAACCTGTGTGTCAACTAGTTGGTCATGATCTATATATTCAAAAGAATGGAAGTTGCAGAATAAATTTGTTGATAGAGAAATCTGCTTCACTGTCCTTTCAATTCAAAGATCTCTTTTTGTCAGTTGGTATATGTTTGACATCTTTTTGTCATTCTTTATTGAAGGTGACTGCAGTCAGAACAAAGACTGGAGAGTTGAAGTTTATTTCTGCCACAGAAGATACTGAAGATGAGCTTCTGAGTTCAAGAAAAAGGTAGGTTAGAAAAAGTACAAATAGTGTATTGTATCCTGTAAGAAAATGAATAAGCTATATATTAAAAGATACTATTTTCCTGAAAACAAAAACTATTGAACTTCTTCTATGTGAACCTTTGAAAAGTAGACCATTTTGTTTTACTGGAGTGTGATTTTCACTACTGGCAATAACAACTATTCTTCAAACATTGGTGAAGTCACAATTGATACATTCTAAAGCATGTTTTTGTATGAGAGGTTTTGATTATATAAATAAATATATACTGCTATAACGGTTTCTAAGAAGAAATTATAGCTGTCAGACTATTTTATAAAAATACATTGATTTTCAAGGTTTTGTTAAAGTCTGCATGCAAGCCTATATAGAAGTTATACTTTGTTGTACATGTTAAGTCATAGTTCACATATATCCAAGAAATCTACAATTCTACAAAAAAATGTTTAACAAAAATAATTAATCCACAGTATTTAAGATTAACGTCTTTATCACCCACGATTTCATGTTTTTCTCTCTTACTGTGACTTGATTGTAGATGTTGCGCATTGATAGGACATTTGAGCAAAAATAAATAGGATGTTTGAGCGCCAAAGTAGAATCCATTTGAGCGCCAGAATTTTAATCCATTTTAGTTAAAAATCAAAGTTGTCAAAGCCCATTTTTTAACCCTTTTAGTAAATAAATAATATATAATAAATACAAGGCAGCACAATATAAAACATGTCAATTAGAATACAGCACTAGTAGACTCAAGACAGCACAACATAAAACAATATAATTTTTTTTAATTAAAATACAGCACTAAAAGTCTAAAAGGTAAAATCAAATGTTAAAAGTCTGTTCTAGCCTGGAATTTATAAACTAGAGAGAACGTATGCAACGGGCTCGACTAGATATACCCCCTGTGCAATACTGTTCATAGAATTGCATTAGGAACTGCTCGTTCTCTTTATCTTTTCTCGATTGTGGTCCACATTCCTCTATACTTCGTATCTTTATATATTTTGTTGTTTGTAATTTTATAAAAGTATCGCTAAAATGGGCTATCAAAAATACAGGTTAGTGGATCAATCTGGCGCTTAAATGGGCTCTAATGTTGGCGCTCAAATGTCCCCTAGTAGTTTTATTTTTTTCCCTCAAATGTCCTGTGCCCGCTGCCCTTTACCTATTGCAGTTCATTATATTATAATTCTGACCAAATTGCATATTTTTTATCAAATCAAACTGTTTAACTGCATAGAATTTTTAGCAACCCGTCTTATAAAATTTTGAAATGTAAGAAATGCACAATGTTGATAGATAGCAGATATTTTGTTTCCTGTTATTTGTGTATTCAGTGTCAAGTTATTATGTTTTAATCTTAGTACCAGTATTATAAGGAGACAGTAAGTATAGTAAAAATATCATTCAGCAAAATGGCAATGGAAAGGGAATCAGCAAGGGCACAATAAAAAGGGAGGAAAGTTACACTGTGTTTAGCAGTCAAGTGCTATAATTATATGTATTGTTTTCACTGAGGAAAATGGAGAATCACACTTTGATTAATACCGTCATATTACTCAAGATTTCAATCTTTTATATGATGTTGATCATTATTCCTCATGCTATGAACTATCAGAGTTTAAAGTTTTGTCCCAGATCATAAATGTCTGTCAGTCATATTAACCAGAATGAATCAGTGATGAATGTTTTTAAAGTTTTTATTGTTCCAACATCCACTATTTTGCAGTCTGGTGATTCAAACTTTTTGTTGTGGTTTGGCAAAGAATTTTTTATTGCAACATTTGATTTGTAGATTTTTTTTGTCGCAGCAAAGTCTGTGATTAGGTCAGATATGGGGAACCACTAGTTGTAGTACAGTGTAATCATAGTTGGTAGTGACTTGCATAGGCACATTTTCTTGGAGATTGTTATTGGACTCTGCCCCATAGTTTCGTTGACTAAAACTTTTGCATAGTTTACATGTTTTAGTATGTGATTAGGTCAGATAATGAGGAACCACTTGTGGTAGGTCAATGATGATTGGTATGGAATTGTATTAGTATATTGGCACATTTATTTCCATGGAGAATATTTGGCTCTGCCCCCTCAGTCATGTTCTTTTGACTATATTTTGCATAGTGTACATGTTAAAGGTTGTGATTAGATCTGTTTAAGATGAACCACTAATGTTAAGTTAATGATGTTTGAATTGTAGCTGTGTAAGCATTTAGAAGTCTCATTTCCATAGCGATGATATGGCTCTGTACATTCATTATGGTTTATTGGCTTTTAAAATTTGCCTCCAGAATTTTATTTTTTTTTCAATTTCAATTTTCAAAGATTATATTTTGGCTTAAACTGCACCTTAAACTTGAGAAAAATTATTAGTCTAAGATTGCTGTAATATGCATCAATTTAAAAATTGATATCATACAGTTGACCATTAACATTTTTAAAAGTAAGGAGAGTCATTGGAGCAAAAACAATACATGCAATAGTATATAGGGTACAGGCTGTAATATTAGGGACCCTGCATAGTAAAGGGTTACTATCCATCCATTTTAAAGTTAATTGAAATATAATATTATCAATGAATGTCTAGTGTTAAAATTTATCCGTTTGCTCCAATATGTGGAATATCTGATGGCTGTCACTTGAATGAGCTTTGTTTTCACTTCAGTATTGATTATTGGCCTCTCCACTCTAAAATGTAAAAACTTGGTAGATTATGTTTAAATTCTATTTAAAATTGAAGCAAAGTAAATATCAAAGAGCATCCTTACATGCTTTGACATCCCTCAGAAATACCTCAGTATAAATTTGATTGTCTGTAGACTGCTTGTATCTTTTAAATGTTTGTCGCACCTACATTTTGTAAAAATAAATATATTTTAAATACAGTTTCAAATTAATTTTTTATTAACATATTTCTAAGAGTTTTAAAAAAAATTATGTTTTGTAAATGTTTAAGAGCATGTTCTATACTTAGTAATACATTTAAAAGCCTTGATTTATGAAAATGTCAGCAAAAGTAAGAATCAGATAATTTTACAATGAAATTTCTATCAAACTGTATTATTCATAAATCTGGAACGCTGACTTTTCTCAAATGTCACAAAATATAACAATAACCATTTAACTGATTATTGGTGGTATATATAATTCATGACAAGTTCCTACAGCGAAATGACCAACGATTTACAAATGATACATGATCCCTTAGGAAATTGACATGATAAACGGATAAACGTAAACATGTAATTGCATGAAATTTCTTCGTAATGTCCCTGCTAGTTAATTAGAAGTTTTTCATTACCCCAGAAAATGTTTTAAAGAATTATTAAATGTTTGACTAGTGTTTGGAAATGTTTTGGCTCTGAAGCAGAAAAAGCTTTGAAATATTGATGTCTTATTGAAAACAGCTCTGAAAGATCAAAGAGTCGTTACTTGATTTTAAAACCATCACACTATCTTCTAATGAATTTTGTATAATATATGCATGGGTCAACATCATAGTTGTCATTAATTGCTAGTGAAGAATCTCTCTGTGAACTCTAATCACATGGAATTATCTATTGTAAATTCCATGTCATCTCTTTTCTCCAAGTTATACTCATTGATTTTTAGATTTTCAATACTTCAGGTTAAATTCAATTTTTAAATGGAAAGTTGTATTTCATATTTGTTTTGTTTCAATGTGACATGTGAATTAAAAAAAAAAAGATAGGAAAGTTACAATACACTGGTATATACTGGGTGTAAAGTGAAGTACAAGTGAAAAACATTATTGACTGTCCTACTACCAATAAAATGATTATACAGTTTGACAGTGTTAAGGATACTAATGCAGAATTTTTTACAAACAGTATCCTTAAAATATTTTTAAGCTATAAAATGGACAAATTCTTTTGGAAGTCATATTCTTGGCTTCATATAACTGGTCTCACCTCTTCATACTAAGCAGCTTAGATGTTCAATAAACAGTTTAATTCATTATTTTTGTGCCTTAGGATTTAGTTTTGTTATGTGATCTTGTATTCAGATGAATATGGCTATAGTCTTTGGAAATTACTCCCTCTTTTTTTTTCTTTTTTTTTTTATCTTAGACCTCGAAATAACCTATTGTGATTTCTTTGGAATTTAGTGCTAGTTCTTGGCAATTATCTTACCTACATGACATATATTGTTTGTTGGGATATGTCAAAGCTTAACCCATCACAAAAACAAAGTCAAATAAAATAATTTACTCTACAATATTTCATACTAGTCTTTTTCTACGTCTTGCTTATCTTTGTTCTATTCCTCTTACACAGGATGCTTGCAGAAAAACAGGAAAATTCCATTGAATAAATTGAAAGTAGTAGCATTTAAATAATCTTAATGTTAAAGCTGCAGTCTTTTGTGATTAGAGATATTGTTGTGAGGGATTATAGGCTGCCAAGTTCTTATAGAAATGGAAGGCTATTCATATTCCCCAGAACAATAGTATATTTCCATAATATAACAACACTTTCTATGTTAGATTGAAAGCCTGATGGTTTGATCAGGTTTATTGATGTTTCATTTATTAACCTGTGGAAACTTGAAGAAAATCTTTCTGTGAAAAGAAAAAAAAGATGACTTTTAATGTCTAGGTAGATGAAAGCTAGATAGTTATGGGATATTTATTTTTCAAATTACACAGCTTTGCAGTTATATTTGCATAAAAACAGTTTGATCAACTATTTTGTATGGAATTTTTCTTCTTAAGTATGAAGAAAAGGAGATGTTAGGTTAATGGCAGTAAAACTGCAACGCAATAACATATGTAAAATACTGAAAAAAAGCACATGTATATGTATGTAATGAATATGAGGCATTCTGTAAATAGTGAATAGAAAAGATGATATTTTTAATGAATTTTAATTTTTAATCAGATTTGAAATAAAATGCATCATATTAAGTATAAGGAAGTTAATTCTAGAAATTACCTTAATAAATTCTAAAAAGATCAATAGATAGAGGAAATGAATGAGCCATTATCTCAATTCAAGTTCACAGTTTTAAGGTAGCAGTCTGTAGGTAGGCATATTGCTTTACTGGGTAACATTAAACTAACTGAGCCAACCAGATTTTGCTTACCTCATTTATAGCCATGACACAGCAATAATTAACTTAAAAGTTTTAATTTGACCCTGTCATTGATCTGAGCAATATAAGGTGAGGTCCATATCATATATGTCTGATTATTATGGTTTTAAGAAAATGTACACTTTTTCTTTCCATTAACTGATGAACTCAAATAATTAACCATCTACAGTACTTTAAGGGGGCAGACCTTCATCGGACATTGATATCTGGTGTTTTTGAGCTTGGGATTTCAGGATTGATCCTTTGGAGAATTTTTTTTTTTTTTAATTTTTGAATGTCAGGATTTAAATTTCTTTAAATTGGGAACCTCAGGACTTCATGTTTTTAAGCCCCAGATTACTGAATCAGGAACCCTCTGATCCCCTCTTTTAACTGTTTAAAAGACACATATAAACACATGTCCTTTAGGGGATAAATATGTAAAAAACTTAAATTAAGAATTGAATGCTTCTATTTGTAATTTTATTTGGGATGTAACAAAAAGCATGACTGAATTACATTTTATATGATACCAGTTAATTCGTTAACCATTACATTCATTTGACATATCGTGTGAAATATGTTACTGATTTATTTTTATTTGATGAAAAATATTACGGACAATTTAGTAACAACAAAAACATAAAATTCTTTAAGAAAAAAAAAAGGATTTTAAAAAATTGATTTTGTTTGTAAGGTAATTAACATCAATTTCCTTGTTAACCAGCATCTATCATGATAAACATCAGAAATCTATAGGTTTTAATTGTGAAGCAAACTTTTTATTTTTATTTGTACTTTTATGCCAAAGTAAAATGAACAAATGCTATTTTATTTGTCAATGATTTTTGCTCTTGTGGCTATGCACAAGTTTTTGTTGATTTAACTGAAAGGTAAATATTTGTAGAGTTTTCCCACATTTTGAAAGAGAAAAGAAATAAAACGATTTTATATTGACAGTGAAAATGGGGTGTTACAATTTCCTGAAGCATCAGCTGAATCCATGCAGAAATTTGAATTATTGTATTCTACCTCACAAATTATAAATCTATGAGAAATTATTGGTATAAATCATAGTTATAGCAAGGGAGGAAATAAGTCAATTTTAATGGGAAAAGGGAGGTTCATTGATTGAGATAACCCAGTTTTTCTTTTATGAAAGATGCTCTAATGACATTTTTATAATATTTTAAAGTAATTGTTAAAACCTTTCAAGATTAGTTTATTAAATGTAGGACTAGCCCATGTAATATATATATTGAAAGGTTGTGTTGATTTATCAACTTATAGAATTGTGCATGGTGGCATTGGGAGATCATGGCCATATTTAATTTCATTTTGACTACCTTAAGAAAAACACCTAATAGCTATAGGAACTACATACTAAGATATTAAAAAAAAATGCAAGCTCTGTGATTTATTGTGGCATTTGAGCCATATGGTGTTGATGTAAGTTTCTGATGAAGTTGAAGTCCAAACTTAGTTCACATGTTATGATCTTTCTAATTTTAATGCCAAAATAGAGTTTTGACCTGAATTTCATGGTCCACTGATAATAGAAAATGATAATGCATGTGATGAATTCATGTACTATGAACACATACTTATTTTGTATTGATTTCCAGTGGTAAACTTAGCATGCTTTAATACTATTTACAAGAAATTTTAGCTAGAGGATCTTCAAGTACTATCAGTTATTGCACATTACCTTGTCAAAAGTTCACCATCATTTGTGTAGGTTTATAAAGTTGTATTCATATTACTATCTAAAACATTACCTTTTCAAAAGTTCACCATCATTTGTGTAGATTTATAAAGTTGTATTCATATTACTATCTAAAATATTAAAAGTTGTTTCTAGTTCATTCATTTTTCTTAGACAATACTCTGGATGAACAAAGTCTGAGGGAAATATCAGTCAAACTGTGAAAGTATGATGAAAATTTCATTATGAAAATACGAGAGAAAACGATAGCTTGAAGCTTATGTTAATCTGCCAACCATGTCCTAAACTGCTGTGTACCCCTAAATAAATAATAAGCTATTATTACTGGAGGTATAAAAACTAGTAAGATGGGAATAAAACTTCTACAGCTTATTTAACCATGCTAACTCAGCTATGTTGATAGGTTTCAATTAATTATTATTTCTTTCATATTTTGTGTGAAAGTCATTATTTCACACTTAGAAGGTCCTAAATTATTCATTGTTTTCTATTATTTCTTATTATCTTTTCAGTAGAAGGAAAAAGAAACGTGATTCCTTGGAGAATGCTGAAGCAGCCTCACTTGATAGTGCTAGCGGGAAACGAAATAGCAAAATTGTTGGAGAATCAAATGCGTGAAGGATGATTTATTGACAAACATTTTGTGACCTTACTGAAGCATAGCTGTGATAGATATTTTAAGAATTTTGAATCATGTCAACTTCATATATAAGAACCATTGCATTATGGGGTCTTATTTTTTGCTAGCATTTTATACAAACTTTCCAAAAATTCAAAAGGTTGAAAGTTTTTTTTAGATATGATTAGTGCATCAATTAGACAATTAATGTTATATGGATAGGGGTCCCAGTAATATTGTTATATGGATAGGGGTCCCAGTAATATTGTTATATGGATAGGGGTCCCAGTAATATTGTTATATGGATAGGGGTCCCAGTAATATTGATTTTATACTTTAGTGGACAGAAAAATACAAGTTTAAACAGAAATCTTCATGATTTTTTTTTGTTTTTTTTTAAAGACTTGATTTATTTCAAAAATACAAATCAACATTTTCCATAGGAAGATTTTTTTGTTAATTATAAGTATTCCATATGTTTATGTCCCCTGTATTTTGAAATTTGAATAATTTGCTTTTTCAAATACTATTTCAATCTTAATCAAATTGTTTTATTGAAAATATGCCAAATTCTCCACCTTTACTTTGTTATGGGGTTTACCTTTTAAAAAATGGATTGGTAAATGATTAATCATATTCTTGATTTCTATGATCTGTTATCTTGACTTGTTTCTATGGAGATTTCTCCTGTTCATCCGTCCAGGTTGACTGATCTTTGGTTTTAGTAGCTGCGGTAGTTGCATGCATTTACATGAGTTACAATTGAACTATAATTTAAACTATATGGAATCTCATTATATTTTCTATTTATTTATTTATTTGACATTTAAACATTTTCAACAAAACTATTTACTCTATTGCTTCTGTCTGATTCAGTTCTGCTTGTGAATTTAAGTTTGGTTAATTTTATTTTTTTTCATATTTCAAAGAAAAGGATTAAAAATATGATATTTTGCAAAGTTTTGAAATATTTATAAAACTGGTTTTATTTTATGTAAAAGGGATATTTGATACAGTTTAAAATCCATCAGAAACATTTTTCATACAGGACTTTATATTGAAAGACATGTCCTTTGTTGAATATTGACGATTTTGATACGGAGATCGGTTTTCACAATTAAAATGATCAATTATTCAGTGGTCTTTGTAGGATAAACAAATGCATATCGCCTATCACTGATGTTTGTTGTACATTTCGTTAACTGTCAAGCAATAAATTGAAATGGAAAAATGAATCAATAATTGATTGAAATTATATTTCTGATGATTTGTCAGTTTAATGTTTGTTGTATTTGCTAATGTCATGTTTTTTATATTTTTATGCTCTTTTTTGTTATTTAATGACAGCATTTAATATATAAAAAATAATAAATGGTTTCATTCATAGATCTAATTATTCACATGGTACACAATGGTTATTGAAATCAAATGTAGTAATGTTAGTATATTTATATTTACTTCATGTATATGTATTTTAATGGACTCTACTATTTCATTTCTTTTTTATTAGACATCTTTTTTTTAAAGTATTAAGTATATTTATCTTTTTTTACTACACCCCCTCCTCTCACCATTTTGAAAATCATGGACCTGCTTCTGTATGTCATCAGTGAGAAATCATCTACAATCATACCAACTGTTGCCATAGCCAGGAGGGTAGGGTTCATACAAACAACTGCTTAAAGTGGTACCCAACACCTTCACTTAAATTAACTTGGCTTGTTTAATTTTCATAAAAATTTGACTACGGTAAGTATTTACTTTGACCATTTGACAAAAATATGGAAAAAAAATTTGAACCAACCATTTTTATCAGAAAAATTTCACTGGTTATATAGCAGTTTGACAAACACTTATTCTGATCATTGAGCAGCTTAATATTCCCTTAACAACGCAATGTAATTTTAACGGTCAGCTGATTTTCAGAGTTATCTCCCTGTAGTGTTAGGTACCACCTTAAAAAACACTATTGATGTCTATATGTTTCATCCCTGCAAGAATGTGAATCGCGCATGAATAGATTATGTAGTTTCGGAAACATGGTTTATTGAAGTGTAAACCAAAAGAAAAATTCTAATTGACCAATCCAATTCAAGTATTTATAGATATGCAAATGATATAAGACTTATTGTATAGTAAAACATAAGGAAACTAGGCAAACAAATAAAGCCTGGTTGTCTTTTGTTGGTCCCCTTTCTGATCTAATGGCTATGCCAGGGATAGACTCCCTTTGTACCCCTATCTATGTTGTTTACAAAACATTTAATGTAACAAGATAAAAATGTAAGATTTTTTTACATCTCATTCCATTCAAGGGAGAAAGTATACATGTGCATGTTCAATCATTTTCATAAGTTTTAATGTATTTTGTCATCCTTGAAAAAACATCTGCCCATTACGGGGTGACAAAAAGGGGTATCCCTTGATTAGTTACTTGCCAACTGTGAAGCTTATTTAGAAACAAACAATTAGTTATAAAACATTGTTTTTAAACAGCCCAGCAGATCTAGAACCACATTAAACATGATCAAATCTTACTGAAATATTCGTTCACTAGTACTACAAACAATGACATTAAAAATCAATGTTAATCAACAATCTATATAAAGAAATTAGAAAATTATGTCTTTGAAATAACTAGTATGAATAGGTTACAGAGTTCATTGTAATTAATGAGATTTAATATATAAGCTGATTCCGTCCAGGAAGTTAATTCAGGTTGTTGTTGTCGTTTGTTTATTTCCACCCATTTATTTCTTAACTGTGATATGATTAAACATGGTTGTTTATGAAGCTTTGATGTACAAAACAAGATTTTTGAACCTTCCATGCAATTTAATTAACTTTTGTTGTTGATTTGTAAAAACTCAATATGAATCCTCATTTGGTACCTGTTAATTTTAGATGATATTTTTATAATTTCTGACATCAGTTTTATTTGTGATTGTTTATTTCTATAATTATGATTTTTATGGTTGATGATGTAATATCTGCCGTGTTCAATGAATCTGTTCGACTGAATTATTGTATAATTAAGTGAATTGCGTTGATTATTTTTGTGCTTTTTCACTGATAATTGCATAATTTTCACAATTTGTCTGTAAATTATGATTACTTTAATTACCATTTATAGTCTAGCTAGCTTTCTCTGGTGTAGGAAAACTTTGTCATTAGTGTCATAGCCAATGAAGGAGTCGCTGTATTGTTGTCAAAAGAAATAGTAAAAGTTTGTTAAAGATATAATAGACAATAAATCTGCCAAAAATGCAGTTTCTGATTTTCATAATTGTCAAGATATAGTCATAGGGAGTCAGCTGGGCAGACAGTTTTGTTTCAAATTAATCTATCTTCTCCTCACATATAAATTTAATTTGTCGTGCATATGGTATTTGGGAGTAGAAGGTTTTCAAATCTGTCCATTTGTATGTAAAAACATTTTGTTTGCATTTAGAGAGGAGTATATAAAAATGACTTTTACAAATGTTTTTAATTTTAAATCAAATCCAGATAAAGGATTCCTTTTTATTTATACAAAGTTCAGACTTAACAGAACAGAACATTAGCTAACATGATATATATCCACCTAAATTGTTGTGAATACTGTGCTTCATTTTCTTAGTGCCAAAGTGTAATGTCTATTCTTATGTAACTTCAATATTTATAATGTACTTTTCTTGGAGAAGCTATGATAAGGACATTTTGTTTTGGTTTCTTGAATTCAAAATCAAAATTTATGAATCCATCATCATATATTATCTTCAAGACGTTCCTAATGCATGATTCTGTCAAATATAACTTATCACAGTGGCTAATCTGGGGTTAGAACTCCACTTATTTTGTAGATCAATGCATTTAAAGATGACCCATGTTTGGAACCCCCCTTTATTCTTAGTTGGGAACCCCCTTTTGACGATGACTGGATCCACCCCTGTATCAGCTTTGGACAATTCCTTACAAATGATGGCCCTTATCATACCTATTTTATCATTGAAGCATGTTTTCTAGTGATTTATAATATTATAAGGAAAATTACTATGCAAATTATAAATATATTTATATATAGTGTATATATGTAAATGTACTAGATGAATATTTATTATGAAAAATACAAGTTAAAGCTTATCTTGTTTTTATTTATATCAATCGAAAGTTATATTATGTCCCAGCTTACCAAAATAATACAGAATAGATCCATGGTACACATATGCTTACACCTATATAATGTAGCCAGGACTAGCTTCAGTTATTTCTGTGAGATATGAATGGGACTTTTTGCCCAGACCAATCTCTTTCAGCCTAGTTTAATGAAATACTTCATCAAATACACTCTAAAGGTACCATGCATCCTTTCTGTACCTCTGTATTCTGATTAATCTAGGTTCCCTTAGACTGTTAATTGTTTAATGTCCAGTGGCAAATGTTTCAGAGGTAAACGTAGTAAATATATAAATAATTTGCTATCATATACTAACATCTTACTTGATTAAAGGACAATTTTGCTCAACAGATGGAAGTACTGGTATTTTATTGCCAACCTAAAAAAATGTGATATTCTTATTGAGAACAGCATCTACATGTATGTGCTTCTCTGCATCATCTCCCATATCAGCCATAAGTCAAATATTGAATGTAGTTATATCTGAAGGAGTCCAATGATGATTTGCAACAAGAATGTGTCTATTGTACACCGATGCCCCACAGGCACTTTCGTTTTCTATGTTCAGTGGACCGTAAAATCGGTTTCAACACTCTAGTTTGGCATTAAAATTAGAAAGATCATATCATAGGAAACATGTGTACTAAGTTTAAAGTTGATTGGACTTCAACTTCATCAAAAACTTTTAACTGGAAGTGTGACAAACAACGGACGCACAGACAGAAAAAACATGATAGCCCTAAGTGGGGCATAAAAAAGTTATGCGACTCCAATTTACATGTGTTGGGGATTATGTACTCGATGATGTAGGTTTAGTTGTACATCTTAGTTCATATGTATAAACTAACAGATCACATAAACATGTCATGGTTTATACATTAGTTGAATGTGGCTTTGAACTGTTAATATGTATTGATTAGTTGAAATTGGGCATTGCATAGTAATTATACTACTGCTACTCTTGGCCAGTTTAAAATGCTCGAAGTCAGTACATTAAGAAATCTAGATCAGTTTGTACATGTATTGTGTTTTTCTTTAGGGATACACTAAGTTGTGTTGGTAGTGACTGTTTTGATGCCCCTACATAAATGTGTTGCTGGCTCATGAAGATGTAGACCTGATCTAATAAGCATTTTGATCATCGACCTGTTAACAAGCTATGTAAGACATTTATGTCTAAGACTTTTAACATAATTTTTAATTACTGGGTATACTCAGTTAAACACCGAGACATTTCAGCATACTTTGAAAGTATTTATAAACTGAAAAAAATACAGAACGCTGATAAATTGTATCTGCGTTTTTCGCTTTTAGACATAATATAAAGAATCAACCCCAACATTTTTTCTTCAATACATTACCTTAGCTGTATTTGGCGTACTAGTATCTATCACGAATTTCTATTTAATTATTGTCGTCCTGAACATGTGAGGTATTTGCCATTGAACATTACGCAACCAACAATCAATCAATCATGCTTAATCATTGTTCTTTTAAAATCATAAGAAATCATAAATATAATATTCTAACTTGATGGATGCTACCTCTTGTCCAGTAATTTGAAATGGACGAAAAACTTTGAAGCGTAAGAGAATAAAAGGGAGCGTGCACTCATAAAGGTAGATATTGGTATTAATTTTGACAGTTACCCCACATCTAATTATTGCAATTCAATAACAAGAGCCGAGTTGAAACTGTTTAAATTATGAAAATAACTGTTACAAAACGTGTAATTCGAAAAACTACATCACTTTTAAATAAAAATTCATGCTGATGAAACATTAATATAATTCTCTAACCACCTATTTCATTTTCTGTGGATACCTGCTGATTATTGGAAGAGATCGATGAAGCATTATCATTCATGTTTGAAAGGAAATAAAAAGTCGTTATGGTTAATAGCTTTTGTTTTCAAATACTTTAGGTTAAGTCCCATATCCGCCAAATCGATAATTCATACGGGTGGAAACAAACAGCTTACAGCATAATCGAATATTTTAACCTAATATGTTCTTTTAACGTTGCGTCCAGCAGCCGACACGTTTTAAAAATTAGCCAATCGAATTCCTCCACATCCGTCGTATGCATTCATAGGTATTATATCTCATGGGACGTTAGTTTTTTTATAAATCGGAGATGCATGCTAATGGCCAATTATATTTTATGATCTCAGTAATCAATGGAATTGAGTTCAAACTAATTCCCACTCCTCTTTGGGTATCCAGATCGACACGTTTTCCAGTGCACAATACAAATCAAGATTTTATTTTATATCTTAGACTAATTTAAATAAAAGCAAAGAAATGGAAAGGTCAATAGGTTGACATTGGTATTCATGAGTTCAAACAATATTTATTTGAAATAATGCATCACATAGAACTCAGATAGTTCTGGTAATATGTTGAATTATACATGGGATGCATGGGGTTCAAGAAACACGCAAAGTTATTTAGAATAATCGGTATAAAAAACATGATCAACATTTATATATACAATAGATAAAAACTCCCATTCAAATTTAACATATATTCTTAGTAAGAATTTATTTTGACTGTGTAAATATTGTATATAAGCAATAAAGATTCGTTTCTTATGTTTCTTTTTTTTTTGTTAGTTATACCAAACCCCGTAATCCGAACATTTAGAATCACAAACAAACGATAAGAGAAAACATACGCTCTGACATATCAATTGTCTCTAAGCAAAAAATAAACTGAACACTATATTGTAGCCTTCGTTTAAGTGACAATGATCAAGGATCACTAGTACTACATTGTGTTAATTGGTAGTTTTTTTGTTGGTTTTTTTTTGTTGCTTAGTTCATTTTGTCTGTCCGGAATATTGCGCCTGTCCCAAGTCAGGAGCCTCTGGCCTTTGTTAGTCTTGTATTGTTTTTGATTTTGGTTTCGTGTGTACAATTTGTAGTTTGGTATGGCGTTCATTATCACTGAACTAGTGTATATATTGTTTATATAAGGGGCCAGCCGAAGGACGCCTCCGGGTGCGGGATTTTTTCCCTGTTAGTGACCTCCTGCTGGTGTCTGTTCTTCTATTGTCGGGTTGTTGTCTCTTTAACACATTCCCCATTTCCATTCTCAATTTTATTATTATTTAATTTTGTTATATCAGTAATCTAACAAAAATGTCCTTGTCCGTCATCATACATTTAGTTTCATTCCCACTTGATTTGGGGAAAAAATAACAGATACAGCGGGGCTTTTTTTTTTATGCCTGATCCATTTTAAATTTCTCATTTTTACAGATTCTTGAATAAAGAGTCCTTTAAAAAGTTATATTTTGAAAAGGAAATTCTTAAAAATCACGTATGGACTTCGCGTCTTTATTTGAAATCTTGGAGTTATTTGAACTATGTATAACATTGCTAAACTTTCAGGGTACATTTAATGGACTAAACAATGGACTGGGCAGAGCTTACAAGACCAGATTCCAGTATCCCTTTTGTTATGTTTGCTATCAAAAGGGTCACGATTCGGTCCCTTCGTTAAGATGAAAGACCAGATCGTTACTCGTCGCTAATAGAAAGAGGGGATCGCACCTTAACCCCTAATGACTTTATCGTAATCCCGGTTAGCTACATGTAGATGAGAGAAAGGGACAAATTTGGGGACCAAGGGGTCGGATTCTAACCATTGGCTAGCAAAGATGTTTTTTCGGTTGCATGCCAAGTTAATAAATATTTTCTGTTGATTACTTTCGAAAATAAATTCCCAGTTCAAAATATGGAATCTGTGATTGCGTGTTTGTGCAATTGTTACGTTTTGTGCTTAGGTTTCATTTAATTTTCCAAATGCATTTCATGTTATTTAATCTATATGATGATCTAAGCGAACTGTATAATGTATCCAATGTTTGCATTTTGGAGAAACTTTAATGCGATCGTTATATTGGATCATCATGTCGTTCGTCAATATTGGTAAACCTGAAAAATATAGCACGTGGCTGCTTGTACTGTTTAATATTTCACGCGCTTGGTGTTCTACCTGGGACAAAATCATTATTATTATATTAACTTCTGGAATTCTGCGACACACGATAGGTTGGATGCTTGATAAGAGAAATCCTGCGAGAATAGGACACGTTTAAAATGGAATTGAAGCTTCTCTATCAATCAGTACTGCAGATGACAGTCAGCGCGTGCAGGTATTCTAAAGCAATTGGATAATTTAGATATACAGACGACAGGTGCACACGCGATGTTTTAGAGAGAAGTAAAATTGATTGGAAATTAATCAGTAACAAATTTAGTTTCTTTGATGGAACTAATGTCCGAGATGAAACAAATCCAATAAAAACGCACTGCATGCAGGTAAGCACAGCACTGTATATAGGAGAAGTGTAATTAAGTAACACTACATTGACCGATGATCAAGTCAATTTCAGGTATATCAAGCAATACTGTTGAGAATTCTGTGTCAATAAGATTACTTCGAAATATTGTCACACGACACGTATGGTTCTTGTCAAATACTGATTTGACGTAATGTAATTTGCCGGGTGCTTCACTATTCAAGACCCAATCTATACTATTCAAATGAAAGTTAACTCATCCGATCTTTTTTCTCAAGTTGAAACAATTAGCCTCTGATTGTAAATGTATGAAAATTCAATTATTTTCACTTAAGCGATGAAGATATTTTGGAGATTTGTGATTTGTGCAGGATTTGCTGGCTTTTGTTGCTTTAACGAAAATAATTTATATTATTGCTTGGTCTTCTTAACTTTAATCTATTCGGTCAAAACTATAATGGATCACTTTAAAATTAATATTTTTTCAATATGATATTGATATATTCTTGTAAGCATTTCCTTTTCTTCAAACAAAAGTAATCAATTTTTTTTAACTAAATATGCGATATGGTCATTGTTGAAGGCCGTACGGTGATCTGTAGGTTTAATTAATGTATCATTTTGGTCTCTTGTAAATTCGTTCGCTCTTGCTTAAGAGCAAATGCACTGAATTTTTTTTTAGAAACTAGGCCTACTGCATTAATTTTAAACAATGCACGACTTCGATTCAAACAAACTTGGCAATAAAGCGTGGGTGTTTGTGTGATTTTTGCGATAAATCAGTTAGATACTTTGAATCTTTGTAATCATTTCAATTTTTGACTTCCAATGACCGATATTTATTTTTTATTTTTAATGACATAGTTATTATTTACCAGCGACAATATGACAGATTTCATTGGTTTAAGTAATTATTTTTTTGACGGGACTCTCATTGCAGCTTAAAGAGTGTTTTACCATTAAAACAATATTACATTTATCTTATTATATTAAAAAAAAACGCGAATCCACTGTATTACAAGCCAAATCATAAGATATGGATGGATCTCCGTCACAGTGGCTCGTTTGTTAAATTGATCTTTCTTAATCACGAGCAAGTCTCAAGATTGGAACCCATTTTCTTTTAAGCTACTACCCTACCGAGAGCTAATGCATGATATGTCAATTAACATACGGAGAATGCTTTAATGTTCTTAAAAATTATTCATTTGCTAGGATTAAAAATAAAAATTTGGCAATCACCAATCATTTCTGCGCATGCACTATCCGCCATCAGCAACACTCTTTGCAATTCAAAATGCATTTAGGGTATGCAAATAATAAAATAAAAAAAACCAATAATGACCCGAATAGTAACAAAAGAAGTCAAATGTGCAGCTTTATTAAGAAAAGCTTGATAAAACCCTAGCTTCTAAAGAATATAGCCAAAATATCAAAATTATAATGAATTTATCCTAATGCATACGAATGAAGCAAATCATTGGACAGTCTCAGTGGTATCGGTCTTCCTTCTAGAAGCGTGCTTATATATATGAATTAGAATTTGCAATTCCTCGAAAACATAAAAAAAAATCATGGCGATGTGTAGACATACGAGATTGGACATACACATCTATACGGATGGTGTTTTTGGATGGACACAATGCATATCTTTTATATTTTAAATATCTTATTGATTGTAAAAGTATTTGAAAACAATATGATCGTCAGCTTTCTCACCTAGTTCTAATTAAAGCAGTTTAATAATGAAATTCATGGGAATCTTTTGTATTTTTAGAAAAAAACATCCTGCGAATTTGATGTTAAAATATCAATAAATGAAGAAGCCTTTTCAGAAAGGGTTATATTGACACCAGTATATTGAATCTATAATTCAGCACTTAATAATATAAATATTTTATACTGAGTACAGGTTTGTGTAAATTCATGATTTCCGATCCTTGACACAAACAATGCACCCAATTTCAGTTCAGTTAATATGGATAAAGAGACCTTATCAAATATTTATTCATATAACTCCGTGGTCATACTTTGGATGTCCGATCACTGGGGCATGAACATGTAATTATTGATTTTTGTTAATCACCATAAAAATGTAAAAACAGCTGATCTAACGACAAACATTGCCGCATCAATAATCAATATGTTAATTTCAAACGATTGTCTATTGTGAGATGCATCTTGCAATGATCCCAAATGTAGCTGATCAAATAATAAAGTTCTTGGAGAATTTTCCCGGTTCCGGGAGTAACTTAAATGATAAAGTTTCGACATTCTTCACCAGACAAAAGTACAATCAATGCTAATTGTAATTTTACTTTTAGTCTAGTTTGATACAATTATATGTGTTGTCGGACACTGTTAAACAGTTTGTTTCTTTTAAACTGAAATATTTGCTTATAACAGAAACATGCAATACATTTGCATATTTTTATTTTCATCGTGCGTATCGAGCAAAGTTTTTATACAGAACAAAAAAGCGTTGCACGTGTACACTTTATTTCAAAAGATAAGTCCTGCAACAATAATTATATTTACTCGACTTGAAAAATGCCACTTGTATACGAAATCAAATTCAATAACAAAATATCAAATTAATATAGATTAAAAGTTTCGTATTGAATTCATTCTAATGTGAAAGTGAAAATATATCTTAATTGATGATCGTCTAAAATTTCATATTTTCAGGTAAATTCTGAGACATGGATTTAAACATTATTGAGTGGTGGATGGCGAATGCATCTTATTTGGCACTTGTGGAATAATCAGGATACTTGTTTGATTATACACCGGTGCCAAGTAATTAGTGGCGCCTTTTCTACAAAATGTTATCTGGAGGCACTATCGGATCACGTGTGACACCACACAGCCAATGAATGACAGCAATCCGATATCGACATGTTGTTGATGGAGTTTGGTAGGTCTATCATTTGTCGTTTTAGTATCTCGATGTTGTGTCTCCCTCCTCTTTTAGTTTTCCAATATGACCGTTAACCAAATCTAGGCGATTCTTAGAATATTCCAAATTATTTTTTAAACAAAGTATGTTCCCTGTAAATGAGACGAGAAATGGGTTGTGCAAGGTTTGCTGGTTGTCTAATTTATATAAAGTAGAGATAAGATATGGGTTTTTAGTATCAAGCAGAATGAGGAATTTTCAAAATTCATTTATAACACCAAATATATTTCTATTTGTGTTCACAGTTTTCATCATCTTCGTTAGCCAAGGGTTACGATTCAGTGCCCTCCTCTCTTGGAACAACTGATCTCAGCTAGATTTTATGAAGTAGTACAGAGTTTGAAAAAATTACTTTTGAAGCTTTTATTATGATTTGAAAATTTGAAAAGTATGTTTATTATAATCTTCGCTATATCTTCAGGGGAGACATCTGCATAAATTTGGTGATAAAAATAAGGGTCATGTGGCAACTATTTCATTATGTATATGGCCGTCCGGGGTCTTGTTCGTATCTTATTGGGGTTTTCCGTTCGGTTATTTGTTGTTGCTGTCAAAACCTTGTACTCTTTTGGAGATCATATATTGACTGCTGTACGTCTTTTGTGTTATTGTGTTGTTGGGTTGTTTCTTTATTGTGTTTATTTCACATCTACCTGTTTATTTCTTTCATTTATTTCTAGAAAAAAGTTGTTGTCTCATTTGCAGTACACCTCATATGAATTATTCCCACCAATCTAACTATACAAATCCTTGATCCTACTTAATAAAGGCAGACATACGGCAAGTCACAGCATCATCTTGATAAAAAGAATCGTCCAGAGGTAAGCATAGGTCGTCAACAATAGACGAATTTCTTTACAAACTATAAACCTCCAAATCGTCTGTTGTATCAACAATTGTGACTGTTTAATAAAAAGATACCCAATTGTAAAATCTTTGTTTCCTTTTTGAATCTTTCTTACACATTTTCACAGTTATCGTTACTTTGAAACAATTTCTATGTTCTGATAAGTTTAACTCTTGTTCGATTTTTACTTTTCAACCAGCGTTGTGAGTTTCTTTGCAACAATAACATGAATAAATATTGAAACTAAACATTTATCTTAAACATTTTCTCGTTTTTATTGTTTTATTTTTATCATTTCGGGTGCTTTAGTGTTCACTATGCGTTATGGGTTTTCCTCATTATCGAAGGTCGTATGGTGACCTATAGTTGTTAACAACTATGTCAGTTGGTCTCTGGTGGAAAGTTGTTTCATTGGCAATCATGAAAACTCATCAGATCGATAGAAAGCACAGAAACATCTAACAAAAACACCAACATAGCCAAGCAGGCTATTTATACATCCCCATAACACCATAGACAGAAAGTACAGACCTGAGAGTTCAAAACAAATAACAACTTGTATTTAAGCAAACCCCTATACATCTTGGAGTTCAATAACAACTATGTCAGTTGGCAGTGGTCATTCCAGTTGTTTTTAAAATTGAGAAACATCCAGTCAAGTGAGCTTGTATTTTTCATGTATTGGGAAAGAACTTTTTAGTCTGACAAATTTTGCATTGGTGATTGAGACCAAAGTCTGTTGACGAATTATGTTTAATAATGTAAAATAGGTTGTGACTCTTGAACTACTGACCAATACATCTGTAGGGGTCTTGATTTTTCTCATGATAATTTTGGTGAATGTTTAACATATTGTTTCAAACGATATAAACCGGAATACAAATTTTACCGAATTTCAATTTGAGGTATTGTGTTGATTATCGTTCACTAAACATTTTGACTGTACAAGACGCTTGTCTCATTCCACAACATTAATCTTGCTCAGATACACGTAATGGAAATGTATATGATCGTAGCTATTTTAGCAGCTATAAATTGACGAAATGTGCGGACACAATTTTTTAATCAGGCTAGGAAAAGAATGACTTTTGATCTGTGTAATATTGTTTCTAGATTAAGTTGTGCGATACATTTTCACTTGCTATTACTTATATGGAAAGTATCAAGTATGTATACATCCTCAAGGCTTTCCAACTTTTGAATGTGAATTTTCTGATGATGGTAAATACAATACTTCATTTTCTGCTATACAATTGACACTCAATCGAGAGCCTTTTCTGATTTGATTTTATTGTGCGTTTCAGTTCTACAATTTATTTTTACGGTAATGGAGACAATATGCATGGCACGAGCTTTTCCTCAGCCACAAGATTGTGTGTCTTTATAAAGTCAGGAATTTCGTCAAATGAATACCACATTCATGTCTTATCTGTTGAATTTATACACAATTTCTTGGGTTGATTTGTAGTTTGAAGTATGATGCGAATGCATGCTCTATGTTGACAGCTAGGTTCTTATATGCTTTACGTCAAGTAGCAAATATTTCATGTTTACTCAAGACTAAAACAAATTAAAGTAAATACAAAATGTAAGTTATGCAGATATGACGACCCGGACGAAGAGCTGGATATGTGGACAGTTATTGGAAAATGAGTATACTGGATATGGTCAGGAAACTTGCATTGCAACAGGCTACGTACTGACTATTGCAATGATTCTTTAAAGTACAGGCATTTAGCATGAAAATCGCACAACATGTTTAAATGTTAAACAGACCACATGGGTGTAGTCAAGGTAATAATTTTGATGAATTTCTGTTTTAGGTTGTCCTTTGAATGACATTCATCCCATATTTCATTTAAATCATTTTCAAGTTTGTTTTTATCATTTGAAAGATATCTACATAAATTATTGGTATTTTCTTGATTCTGACATTCAGGAAGTATTACATAATTGAATATACAAAAACGTTAATCTAATTTATATTCGAATGGATTGAAATGGGCATGTTAATCTGTCGATGAGTATATACCGGTACTATGCAAAGCAATATGTTAACACCCGTTAAAGATATCATGCAACAACTATAATTTGTAAATGGAAATAGCAGCACCGTCTTCATTAAGAACAACCAACTCTTCCTTTTCATTGTTGAAAGCAATGTCGTAAGGATGTTTGATGCCGTCAGTTTCCCGTAGAATCTCGCCTTGGTACTGACCATCTTGAGAAAACTTGTGGATGTTGTGTGAATCGTATCCAGCAACATACAATGAACCACGTTTGTCTAAAGTAAGACCACTTGGACAGTCTATTTTCGCGTTGTGGTGTATAAATCGTTTTAGTCCTCTGACTTGTTCACAGTGTATTTCCCCATGTTTACCATTTGTCCAGAATATGCAGTTGTGGTCGTCTGTTGTGACATACCAAGGGTCGTATTTTGTGTTTATGGTACTTGTGACGTTTCCATGTGTATCCATCACGCTAAGCTTACGAAAGTCGTTGTGTACGGCTATTTTGTCTCCAAACTGATTTATTGCCTGAAAATTACCTCCTGCTTTCTGATATTGTTTTGTGTGGAAATTCTTCATATTCATTTCTTGGAATCCTTTGCTTCCTGCTGTGACAACAACACATTTGTGGTTCTTTAGTAAGGTCACATCGTAAATAGGGTTGTCAAATTCCAGAGTATCCCATTGGTGAGTGTCTGGATCAAACACGTAGCCATGACATCCAAAATTTTCAACGAGAAACAAGCGACCACCTGGCAATAAGCAACATCTTAAACACTTGACGTTCTCTCCGAAAGTAGCAGTTTTAAAATTCTTCATCGCTGGATTGTAGATTTTAGACATTTGAAAACTACAAATTCAGGACAAGGATTCTCTGTGAAGAAAAGTACCAAGTGTAATTATTTGGTTTATCAATGTTATTAATAGGTGCCATTATTACATTAAGATGACCACAATTGAATAAAAAATCCATGATTCAGAAAGAAAAAAAAAGAAAACTTAGTTGCCGTATATGAAACTATTGAGATGTTGCACGATTGCAAATAAGTCAACTATCAACAACAGTTCAAATGAAGTGGCTGTAAGTAATAATGGGCAACCGTGCGGCCTTCAACAATGAGAAAAAAAAACCATACTGTATAGTCGGCTGTAAATTGCCCGACATTAAAAATATAAAATAATTCAATTGAGAAAACTAAAAGCCTAATTTATAACACAACAATTTACAAAAAACAAATATGACAGGCATGAACCAAAGATAAGCACTGAAAAACAGGTTCATGCCTGTCATATTTGTTTTTTGTAAATTGTTGTGTTATAAATTAGGCTTTTAGTTTTCTCAATTGAATTATTTTATATTTTTAATGTCGGGCAATTTACAGCCGACTATACAGTATGGGTTTTATATATAATGTCGTGGGGTTTAACATGTTTGTGAGCTCTTACTCGCTTAACCTGGGACAGTGGTCAGGTGAATAAAAACAACATAAGAACAAATTGTAAAGATCATTTAAAAAAGTTATTTTTGGTTGAATTTAAGCGATTATATTGTAAGATAACAATTGTAAAATATAGGCTTGTTGTTTGGGAAATTACATGTGTTTCAAGTCTTCAAAGTAGTATAATGAATAAATGAAAATGATCCGTACCGTTAAAACTGTATTTTGATTTCTACACTGGGTTCCAATTTTTATAAAATAAGGAGGGTAATACTTATTGTAAAATTTTAACATTTAAGTAAACCAAATGACTTAAAAATTCTGTTAAAATTTCGACACTCGATCATTTACAAAGAGATATATGTTCTTGAAATAAGTGTTTTTTAGTTTGCGGAATGGTGATGAACGGTTTTTTCTGCGTTTCCTGACAAAACGTGTTCGGAAACGGTCTTTTCGTGATCAAAACAAGATTGACCCTTTGTTAGAAAATGAACACAGGCTTAAATAAAGAAGTTTATAGTTACATTAAAGTTCACAGAATATTTCAATATCAAGAATCCTGTGTAATTTGATCTGTTATTCAAAAGGGAATGGAAAGGTTATTTATTCCAGCTGGCGCTTTAAACTCCAAATTTCTAATAAAAAAATGAAGGAAACTTTTAAAAGATCTTGTGTTGCCGACACATTTAATAAGAACAACATACACTCACACAAGATCTGATCAGAGTTTACCACAATGTAACAGTTGCATTGATATGGACACCCCTATATCAATTAAAACAATAACTGTAAAAAGATATAATAACTTACAATCATACTTCTTCCTAGTTTTCAGATTTTATTGATTTTGTGTGTTACTTTTTATTGACTATGATAAGGGTATATTTAAAGTTGCTTTATTGCATACATAAATTCATGTATCACGTGTTTTTTTCAAGTTTCATTTGTGCATTTAGATAAGAAATAAAGGGTAATATATGCATTTGAGCTGGTAAATTAAAAAAAATTGCATGTAAGTATATGTCGGACTTCTCATTTAAAAGTAGTTCATTTTATCTTATAATTAGATTTTATTCTCAACAATCCATACTAAAATGTACCGATAACAAATTAGATTAAAAAAAATGTCCCCTGCAGATATTTTGTTCTGTCCAGTGTCATTAACTTAAAACAATTTTGTGTTCTTGGTCTTTTAAACTGTTTATAAGGTCTAAACTAAATGAAGGATTGAGAGCAAATGCAATGCAATTTCCGATATAATTAACATTTCGTAAGGAGATTTGATAACTCTTTGAGATATATTTGATTGTCCTTGATTTTTGAAGACATTGGTGATATAAACCGTTGATATATACTAGTATTTGAAAAGAATACTGACAAAATTTGACCTTTATGTCGAATTAACATACGCTCCTTCTTCTTCGAGACATCTCATTGATCTCGGATTTTACAACCGCCTCCAGGAAGCTTGTCCACATCAATGATGATCAGATATTATTGACAAGGTGGTAGTGTATCGTATTCTTGATAATCCATCGGAGTTTTAATATTTACCTGCCCTGTGCTATATAACCATATTATACTGGACACGATTCTCGACTCTAATGGACTGGTTGATTCTCTATGTTTCTAAAATTCACGAGCTATTTTGTTATGTCAAGGTTGTTGATATTAAATTGTTACTGTTGACATTATCTTTTTTTTGGGCAGACCAATGGAAGTAGTTTCTGTTGTCTGTCTTGGCGGTAAAGGGTTGTCAAAGAAAAACATGTCTGTACTGTCGGGTTAATGCATCTTCGGCAAACAGTTCTTTCTTGTTTTGCAGTTCTGATGCCGAGCGTGCACACGTGCCTTACTTTCAAAGCTAAGTGTTTTCGCTTCTCCATCTGGCATCTTACTAATATAAAAAAAGAAGATGTGGTATGATTGCCAATGAGACAACTATCAACAAAAGACCAAAATGACACAGACATTAACAACTATAGGTAACCGTACGGCCTTCAAACAATGAGCAAAGCCCATACCGCATAGTCAGCTAAAAAATGCCCCGATAAGACATTGTAAAACTAAGTTCATCTCCTATGGGGTCATTATAATCGTCTGTATCATGTATATATGTACCATGTTACAACCAATTAATTTATCCCACAAATTACTGAAAGCTAGTTAATGTCTTTATTGCGAAAAAAAGGTTTGTTCAGTCTCACAATCTGATGCGGTAGTAGTGCTAGATCGGATTATTTTGGTATGTGATCCGGTTTGTAATTCATAAAACCTGAAAAGAACTTTTAAGTTAATCATTCTCCTTGGATTGGACCAATTTCTAACGGCTTTGACATTTTTCAGGATTTACTTTAACCTTTTAGGCTCTAACAAAATTTTCCAGGATTTTATAAACTGCTGAAAAAAGATTACACTATTAAAGAGTGCCTGACCTATCTTTATGGCGTTTAGTTTGAAGAGTCTTGATTATCGTTCACTAAACGCATTGACTCTAAAAAACGCTTATTCCATTCCACATATTAAATCTTGTTCAGATACACGTGGTGGAATTGTATATTGTCTTCCTGGAGTATAACCGTAGTTATTTCAGCAGCTATAAATTGACGAAAAGTACAAACACAGGACAGCTTTCATTTGAAAGTGCGATCAGGCTAAAAAATGTCTTTAGATCTGTGTAACAGTATTGCTAAATTAAGTAATGCGATACATTTTCACTTGCAATAACTTATATGGAAAAATTTATCAAAGGTACAAAGAGGGCCTCGTCTATCTTGATAGTTTAAAATACTAAGATCAAGGGTCACATTTTTCTAGCCACATTGTAATTGTACTCCAAATTGAAAGCTGTTATGTGTCTGTACTTTTCGTCAATTTATAGCTGCTAAATGGCAACGATCATGTACAGGGATGACAAACATAATTATATTTTCATCAGCAACATTTAGTGTTTGGGATGAGATAAGCGTCTTTTAGAGTCAATGTGTTTAGTGAACGATACTCAACACAATGCCTCAACCTGGAATGCGTTATTGTTTGAAACAATGTAAAGAACATTCACCAAACTTGTCACGAGAAGACCCCTACAGATGTATTGGTCAGTAGTTCAAAGGTCAAAATCTATTTGACATCATTGAATATAAATCGACAACAGGCTCTAATCTCAATCACCAAAGCAAAATTTGCCAGACTAAAAACGTTTCCTTCCAATATATAAAAAATGGCAATTCACTCGATAGGATGTTTCGCAATTTTTAAAACCGAAATGATCACTGGCAACTGATATAGTTTTTATTGAACACCAAGTGTATAGAGGTGAACTTAAATACAAACCACACAAAAATTGGTTTAAATTGCAGGAGGTATTTAGAAAGTTAGAAATGCATACAAGTACTGTGTAGTCAAGATTTAATTATAAAATTGAGAAAGGAAACGGGGAATTGACAAAGAGACAACAAACCGACCAAAGGACAGAAATTAGCCAGATGCTACCAAAAGGGCATCAACTGTTACATTGATAACATCCCCTCCTTACTTGGAGTGTAAGCACCTAGCTCCTCCTAAAGTTATCAACACGCAGCCTGGAAATTACACAGTACGATTGCACATCCACATATTTAAAGTTGTGCATAATGTACTAGTGTTATGAAATTGTTCCGAGGATTGTCCTTTATTTTACCAGAAATTAGAATTTTTATAGCGACTACGTTAATTCCACATTGAAATTATAACTTTATTAGGGCTTTCAGGTTAATTGGTGAAAGGCCTTAGCAATCACATTGTCTTTCCTTGTTTGTTTGTGTCCGTCTGTCTATGAATATGAACATTGTGAAAGCAACTCCTCTCATTATGGTTTGTGTTTTAATGCAATACATACTCGATCTAAATAATCAATTAAACTGAGGAGTTGGACATTTCACAACTGTGTAAATGTTTCGATTTATATGCTCTTCAATTCGGAGATAATTTTAACAGTTTGTAGTGGTATTTCTATACTTGTAGTTCTACTTGGATGTAGCTTTCACAATTGGAAGATATCCACAGTAATCTGTGACACAGATATGGTCAAGAAAATCATAATATCATCAATAAAACTTAGAGATATTTACCGAATTAAACTTTAAATCTCTAGTCTGTTAAGTTTTGGCAAAACCTGAACTTTATGCTAACTGAACTAATCAGTGTTTAAATTGCTTTGATAAAAATACCAATGATTTAATTTTATTACATAAATATAATAATCTCATCACAAATAATCATTGCAAAACATAATATGGACATTACAGCATTTAAAAAAAGAGGTTGGCTATTTTTACATTTACAAGTTAAAATACACTTCAAACAGACTACTTTTTATATCATAACAATGAATTCAGAATTTGTTTAAATATGTTTGCCAATGAATAGAGCATGCTAATTGTTCAATGTTTCACATTATTGCCAACCTAGGGGATAATTATGTACTGTTAACTTGTGTTAAGTATGTTGTGATATAGTAAATAACATTTCAAAATCAGGTTCATATTAATTGCAATTATTCATATCAAGTACTTTAAAATAAATAACTTGAATTAACAAAGAAAACAATTAAACCAGATGTATATACATGCATTATATAAAATAATATAAAACAGATACAAGTACAAGTACACAAGACATTTTTTAATTATAAAAACTTTTCAAATATTTTTTTCTCTCTTCAATACCTCTAAGTGATGGTTTGCATGGGAAATAAACAATCATTCTTGAGCTTCACACAACTATAAACTAGCAAATGCTTAGGGAAACATTGTTGATCTATACAGATATGCATACATCTAACAACGCCCCTTGTTACTACAGAAAAAAAATATAGCTTTTAGCTTTATAGCTTAATCAGAGACATATTTGATCATGCATGAGCTATATCAAATATGGACAACTGTTATGTATATGATATCATAGTTTATTTTTTTATTGCACATAAAATTATAAAGAAAATAATAACAGAACATTCAGTATAAAAAAATCACATAGCTGAGAGGGTAATAGAACCAATTGTTACCCCCTAAAGAAATCATTTTCAACCTTGGCTTAGATCGTCGACACCAAATTTTATGACATATGGAGAACTTGGTCGTACACCAATAGATAGCGTAATAAAATGTAGAATGGTGTATTTTTGGAACAAACTTCTCACCAATGAAAATAAACTGAGCAGTATACTTTATCAAATTATGTTCAAATTAAAAGATGATCACACTTTCAAATGGATGGATTATATTAAATCGATCCTAGACAATGCCGGACTAAGCTATGTTTGGACTCAGCAATCACCATTAGATATAAATCAACTAAAAATCGTACTGAAAGAAAAACTAAAAGATTCATTCATTCAACAGTGGCATAGTCAAATTGACAACTCATCCAGAGGAGAATTTTATGGACTTTTTAAAACAATCTTTGGACAAGAAAACTATCTTTTAAAATTAACACCATTCGAACGTAAATATATTTCAAAATTAAGATGCTGCAATTTAAAAATTCCAGTAGAATTGGGAAGATGGTATCACATTCCAAAAGAAGAGAGGACATGCAATTTGTGTTTAACTGCAATTGGCAATGAATACCATTATTTATTTGAATGCAATTCTTTATTAGTAAAAAATATTAGAAATCAGCATATTCCAGAGTACTATGTGAAATATCCGAGTGAAGCAAAAATGAAAGGACTACTGTCATATTAATGTTCTTAAAAACGTATCTTTATTCATTTCAAAGTTAACTAAAATATTATGATATTAAAATATTATAATATAAAGTAAAGTAATTTTCTATATACATGTATTTCATTTCTAAGTTGTTTTATTTATTTCTTTAATTGTATGTGATTGTATTTTGTAATTTACCTCTTGTTTCACATGTCAATGTGACTGAGTGTTTTTAAAATAAAGCATATTGTATTGTATTGACTAGGTTGACAATGTTTTCTCAGGATAATAATCTGCTCTATCACCAGTGGCGGATCCAGAGGGGGGGTTCCGGGGTGCGCACCCCCCCTTTATTTTTGGCGATCAATGCATTTGTATCGGGACATATGTTTTGCACCCCCCCCCTTTGCCCTGGGTTAGCACCCCCCCTTTCGAAAATTCCTGCATCCGCCCCTGTCTATCACCCTTGCACGCTTTCAATTTGTAAAAACCAAAACCAAAAATTAAAAAAAACTTGATGATTTTGAAAAGTGGAAGCAAATGTTTGAAGTGATACTTGATAATTCTATGCATTTTTAATATATGAAGTTCCATAAGGAGGCCTGCTACCCTCTAAAATCTACATCTATAATCTATGTGTATAAAAGCAACCTATAGATAGCTTTAAAAAAAAGCTGCACCCACCTAATAAATAACCACTTTATTATCCATAGTTCATATATACTTTGTGCAAACTGTTATGTTTTAATAATTACATTAGATGTAAGTTTCATTATAATACGTTATTCTGATTGGCTAACTGCACATCACATGTTATTCCGTAAACAATTGCATAAGACAATAACATCTATCATGCATGATGACACGAGGTCCCACAATAAAGTGCACAGGTGAATTAAATAAAACTGGATAAAATCGTGTTTTCATGATCCTAGCTAAAAAAATGTAATTATAAGTATTGAATGCTTCTTTTTGTATTTTTATAGGGTGGTAAAAGCGTTGACCGTGCGTACATTTTTAGAATGAAGCGCTTCCGCGCTTCATACAAAATGTACTTCGGTCAACGCACTTACCACCCAATAAATTTACAAAAAGAAGCATTCAATTCTTAAAACAATTTCATTTTCTATTAATTTTAAAAAGTAATTGACATTACATTTATTGTAAATCATTGAATAATTGATAGACATATGTTACAATAAATTATCATCCCATGATATACATGTATAATAATAATTGTTTGATAAATATTTTAAAAGCTATCTATTTTGAAATCAAGAATCTACATAATGTAAAGTTAAAATTAATGAGGTGTAATTGATTTCACATGGAATGATATGTTACCGTTTTTATCTTACTAGATAATTCCAGCCTAAGTTTTGTGATTAAAATTTTACTAGAATAAAAATGTATTAAAATAACATATATTTTTTTCAAAGACCTGCAAATATAAAAATTGAGTGCCGTGTTTTTAAAAACATTATACAAAATTAAAGCAAGTGACAATCACAATTTATGAAGTAGTGCTTCATTTGCACTACTTCATTTGCATAGTGCATGATATAATGTTAAAGGTTAGAGAAAAATTGTGAAGAAAATGAAAAAAATGTTATACTGATAAAAATCTGGGCATTTCCAGACACTTCTCTGCACTTAAAACATGACTTTTTATCATTATATGCAAGGCTTCTTAATCTTAAATCTATTTTTAAAATATGATTAACACTGCATTCTTAGATGGCCACATTTCTTTTACAATGAATAAGTTTTTTCATGACATGCAAATACAAATATATATTATTTAGTAATTTGCTGCCTGTTCAAGAATAATGTGACTTACCATATCACCAGTTTACTGGACACTACAAACATATCAAGGATATTGGTATTCAAAGATTTGTTAAACCTTCATACTTTAACAAAAGGAATTCTACAGGCAATTCTGTTTTTGTTGTTGTTGAATGAATCTAGTATAATATCTTATCATTTAAATTATTATGAACACAACATATGGGAGAGATTTCCCAAAAATACAAACTGGCATTTTAAGTTTTTATAACATTATTGTTACATAGTAGCATTTCCTGAAATCCCCATAATTTAATTCCATTTGTGTATGTTGTTTAACAACTGCTATACAATGTACAGTATTTAAGCCCAATTTCTGAATTTACAATATAATTACCTGAATGAACTTTCTTAGGTCTACCCGGTAATCAAACATGCTTTATAAGTTCTTCGCATTATAGTATACAATCACATCTTTAACATTACAAAATAAAATAATAATTGAGCACCATTTGAGGTTTTTTTTGGCAGTATTTTATAATATGCCCAAAAATAAACACATGTATGAGGTTAATCATAAATTCACAACCTTAAAATTATTCTTTAAAAAGTATAAAACCGTTGGGTTTTTTTCCTTTAATTTATTGGACCTTTACCAACTGGTGATGAAAATCTTGAATATTGATGAGGAATAAAAACGGTATGTTTCTTAATACAGATAATGGCAACAATAACAGCCAATACAAAAACAGTCCCTGCAAGTGTGCAAATAACAATAACCATATAACGGGGCACATGTGCTTTAGGTCGTGGGGTAGTATGGGGATGGGAATGTGGTTCTGGATTCAACGTTGGGTTTGGTTTATTTAAACAATCAATGAAGTCACTCATCCTAAGTTCTGTTATAGAACAAACATGGACTCTCTTGCATGTGTCATTACAGTCAGGATTCAGGTCTTGGCTGACAGAATTATACTGAATGTACTTCTTGAAAAGTTGTGGATTATTCCTGAATGATTGAGCGGCCTGCATGAAATCCACTGGGTTTAAACTTTTTAATCTATAATCACTCTTGGCATCATATTCCTTTTCCCATTTATCTTTATTGGTAGTAATGACTGCAGACAAGTTTAGGAAATACTGGTGGTAGTCTAGTATTTCTCCAGTGTCTCTGTTATATTCATAAAGTCTTATTGATGGGTTGTTGGAACCCACACCTGGTAGAGTACTCTTCCATGGAGTTACTGCTGGACTTAGAAACAGCATCCCTGAAGGATTTCCTAGAAATAAATAGGTATGTCTGAATAAGATGTCTGTTTTTGTTTTATAATGTTGTCATTTTGCTGTTTCATTGACATACATCACTTCTTGATTTTACTATTTAGTAGAGTATTTAATTTTTTACTTCATTGCAGTGATTTTTAAGGTGTGGCACAGGAGGATCGAGTACTAAATAAAGTAGTTTAAACTGTGTCAAATATAAATTCAACTGTCCCTAGACAGCTGCAGTGTCTGTGGTTGTTTTTTTCTCTCTTTTTTTTTTACAAAAACTGAGAGACACTTGATGGTAGATATTTGGTAGTCTCTGCTAAATTATAGACCTCAAACACATTTAAAAAATCTCAGACATTTCAAGCTTACTGCGCAAAAGGTACATGACAAATATAAATCAAAAGTTAAGGCGACAAGAAGATGTCACTTTACCAATTCTGTCTTTAAGAATCCTGAAGCTATCTGTATGTTCATGTCCATAAATCTGTGCTGCTATAATCCCACTGTACTGGGTTACTAAGTGGACATATTTCTCATTGAAATTATTACTAAACCACATTAATCCTGATGACAACTCAAACAAACCTGGTGGAATGTGAGATATTATGATCACCTGAAATAAACCAATTATCATTGAAAAGAGTATAATAACATAAATACTGAATTCTGAGGAAAAACTCAAAGTTTGAAGTCCATAAAATATTCAAAACAGACAGTCCTTAAAGAAAAGGCAAAATCAAAAGCTCAAACACATCAAATAAATGGATAACAACCGTAAAATTCCTGTCTTGGTACAGTCATTTTCTTATGTAGAAAATGGTGGATTAAACCTGGTTTTATAGCTAGCCAAACATCTCACTTGTATGACAGATGCATGAAATTATGTTATATTGACAATAATGTAAAAACAAAACATTTAAACTTGTCACATTTCTCATGTTGTATAAATATTCATGAAATTATAATAATAATAATGGTATCAATACTGTCACATGAAGTTTGCACACACAAGCTGACAAAAATTGATATGAATAAAAGATATATATGGAATGTTACATTTTAATTTTACAAGTTATTTCAAATCATTTTTCAAGGTTGATGAAAATGAAAGATGTAAGGAATATCTTCTCCAATAAAGTAATTTAACAGAAACATAGGGTCTAGTTGTTTTAGAAGCAGATTAAATAGTTTGGTCTGGATGACATGGAAAATCAGTATATTAAATTTAATTGTAGAAGTGTTTAAAGAGTTTTATTTAATTGTATGTGATCTATAAAACATTTTCTGAATATTTATGTTGAAGTATCTTATACAAATGACTCAAAAGCATTTCAATATCTAACAGTAAATGCAATGTCATTACAAACTATTTTGGAGAATCACAATATTTTTTAATATCATAAACTATTTTGATATGAGCGTCACTGATGAGTCTTATGTAGACGAAACACGCGTCTGGCTTACTAAATTATAATCCTGGTATATTTGATAACTATTTTTAATCCTATTTACCATGTTTACAGAGAAAAAGATTACTAATGCTTCTTTCAAAACTTTCTCTGTTAATATTCATGACATAAACATATAATAAAAGCATGGACCAGTTAAATCAAACAGATGAAATAACATATTAGTAAAAACAGATCTGTTTACTTAGCAAATATCACCCAATATCATTAATAGGATGTTAATCGTCTAAACAACATTAGCTAATTTCACAAATTTTATTAATTATGACATTTAAAAATAATTGCTTGATACTAAATATAAGGATACTAAATCAAATAGCTGGATTGTAATATTTATGGACATGATGGAAGGCTATAACATTGTAATAACTCTTATTTAATATGCTTTATGAAGAATCTATTTGAATGATAATAAGGAAAGGTGTTATAACTACAAATTAGCAAAACTATGAAAACTGTATAGTTTTCTATGTGATATGTGCTATAACAAATACTTGTCTAAAAAAAACCTGGGTACTTCATATCAAAAATTGCTGCTGAAAGTTTGTTACCTCCAGAAAAATCTGAATAAATACTTGAAATGTGTACAAACAGTGAGAAGCACTTCTGCATTGTATAAACACTGTACAAACATTCTACAAATAAACAAGCAAAGCTAACAAAACTATATCCCTGACCCTTGCAAAGTCCATAATTAAAAGAAGGTGCTTAAAGGCATAATATTGTGAAGATTGGAGGAGGAGGGGAAATGAATGAACACTGTAGTGTTCAGATGATTGAAAATTTAATACTTTCTGATGTAAACTGCAAAAATTATTCTGACAAAAATTAAAATAGGAGGTGCATAATAGAAAATATATTGGTAAGATTTTGAAAAAGTTTTAATAATTGAACTAATGATTTAAGAAGGGTTGAGGGACAGACTAGTGAAAAAAACTCAAACTGCAAGCTTTACAAAGCTGGGTATAATTGTGGCTTATTATACATGTTGTAAGTCATTGCACAAATTCTACTGAGAAGAAATGCTACTCGAGGGAGAGTAAGATCTCTCCTTAACCTTTCAAGAACACATGTGTAATTTTACCTTTTTTTGACTGGTCTGAGCTTGCTTTAACTGTTTCTCTAACCATTTTAATTGACCAGAAGGATCAGAACTATTTTGAGTCAGAGGATTAAAGCCATAGTACAAGTTGGTGTTTAGTCCTAGGACTAATAAGTTTGGATTTAACAAACTGCTATAGTATCCACCTGTGAATAAAGAAATGACAAGAACAATTTAAATGATAAAAAAAGGTATTTAGTTTTTGAAAAATAAGAATAAATACTTCAGATAAGATAAGGAGGGCAATTCTAATGTACATGTCTGTGGTAGATCCAGAAACTTTCATAAGGGGGGGGCCCGCTACGGTCATGCTTCAGTGATTCCCGATATAATCAACCATTTTTTTCAAAGAAAATCCACCTCTGCATGTATCACACAAATTTAAATAAATGTGGTTAACTTCACCAGAACATCTTCAAACAAAAAGTAGAATACATCTAGTTTTATATTCCTTTAGTATTCTGTTTTGTCTTATTTCCTGGTCTTCTATTTACCTGTTTTAAATACTGTTGCCTCATTCTCTCCAAGAAGTTTGGACCACTGACTTACAGACAGAACATCTGAGTAGTAAGATGTAGCACCAGGTGGGAAGGCATCTTTTGGGTACTCATCATGGTTCCCTAATACTGGGTATATAGATGTGTTTGGAAATACCTTCATCAGCTGTTCAGTCACATTACCAATGTTGTAGTATATTTTAGTCTGGTCAAGGTCAGTGTCATTGACATGGGGAACACTGTCACTTAAATTAAATAATAAATTTTAAATTACTTAGGAAATATTTAAATTTTAGAAACAATTATATATTCAAATTTAAAAAAAATAAAATATCATAATGATTTATAAGTTATCTTAATGTCTGTATTTCCTTATTCAATTGTATAAACTATTATTTTCTTTTCATCTTTTATCGATAGTTATCTAAGCATTATTTGTACCATGAAAAATGGGTTCATGGACAACAGACACATGCCAAACGATGCATACAGAACACAAAGCATCTGTTTATAAGATAAATAAGTATCCAGGTGTTCCAGCCTCATTAAACTTTAAACAAAATCTAATACCAGTGTTGACAAATAAGTATCCTGGTGTATCTCATTCAGCAACATTAATCCTAACAAGGAGAGACACAAAATTAACTATGTAAAAACTACAAAGTCAGCCAAAAGCATGACTATGATAAGAAGGGGAGGTAATTACCACAAGAAATGTACTCTATTATAAATATCTATTCTTTTTACATTTTGTAAAAATTATTTGAAGTTGAATTTTGAGTGAAAATAAAAAAGAATTGTATTACAATATATAACTCTGTATAGTAAAAATAATTTTTAATGAGCAATTTTATCATGTGTTTTAAGATCAGTATACATGTATACATAAAATATTATACAAATCACATCTTTAGGCCAAAAAAATATCAGTCTGTTTAAGGTTACAGACTTTTAAAAAAATAGGGTAGATAGGTTCATACGTGTTTATCCATTTTTATTTTATTTTTTCATTTTATTTTTTATGACATGATTTTGAGTCATGCAGTTTTGTCTTGTCGGAGTTGATCATGAGCTGAATGTACCCATATTTTCAATTATTGGATTTTTCCCTTTTTAATAATTATTGGTTGGAAAAAAATAGCTGCAAAGTGCTTATTCCATCACACTTTTGACATGAGTTCAGTTTATTTTTCACTTTATGTCGGATATAATATGACTTAGGGTCGTTCAATAGACATACATTTTTTGGCCTTATTTGAATTTAAATTAACCTACCCTGTCCAAAAAATAAAGTCTGGATTCGGATGAATACTCTGCATTGCATTTATAGCTGAAATAATGAGTTTCATTGGTGAATCACAGAGATAGTTTCCATAGATACTGTTGCTATGACTTTGACCTCCATCAGAATGACACATTTTATTTGGATCTCCATTTTTACTATAGTTAGCATCATAATGGAAGTCTGTCACTTGCCAAAAGTAACCTGAAATAAAAGTTTCACACAATAAGTACTGCAGAAACACAATTATTTAAATAACTGTCTTTGTAAATGCTGTCTAAGTGCTACAATCAGTTATGAATTCATAAATATTGCTCTTTCTAAAAGTTCAGTGGCAAGTATAAAGTTCAACAAAATGACCATTTTATTAACTACCTTGGTAAAGGCTGATAAAGTACAATATTTAGCATGTTTAGTTTGACATACTGATGGTGATTTCAAGTACAAATGTATTGACTATCTTTTCTTAGTGTCCAGTTGCAAATATTACTTATAATTCTGCAGAAATACTAATGAATATTATGAAATATAATATGAGGCAGGCATTACCTGTGAATGGGAACGAAGTTTGTATGGTTGTTTTTTTTAAAATCAAACATGCTAAAAAGAGAAACGGAAATACCATAACGTTTCCGATTTTGGTTCTCTTATTTAGTTGTGACATTATTTAAGTAATGACGTCCTATTCAAAGTAAACATAGAAATGCTGTCAGTAGGTAACGTCTTTTTTATAACAAACAATTTTAAAAAATGAACTTTTATTGAGTTCCTTTCTTAGACTGATAAATATACATTTTTTTCAAAGTCTCATGTAAACAAGACTGTAAACTGAAGTAGATTTCTGCACAGATCTGGAAATTCAAAAACATGACAAAAAAAACAATAACAGTAGAAAACACAATAAAAAAAAATCAGGAATTTTTTTCTTGTACTAATGAACTCAAAATCGTTCAAATTTTTTTTTCCACGTTTTTGAAGTTCTGGATCTGCACAGAAATCTACAATGTACTTCCTTTTTTCGGTCTGGTTTGCATGAAACTGTGAGTAAAATATATATGTATCAGTCTAGTGTAAAATAGGAAGGAACGCAATAACAATTTAATTTTTAATAATTCCTTGATATGAAAAAAGCATTACCTGATGAAAAAGTTTCTTTGTTTACATTGCAAATGACGTCATAACTTAAATAATGTCACAACTAAAATCCCTAACAACAGAACCAAAATGGGAAACATTATGGTATATTCCGTTTAAAAATTCAAACATGTTTGAATTAAAAAAAAATATTCATACATACTTCGTCCCCTTTCACAGGTAATGCCTGCCTCATATTACAATAAAAAAATTCCGGAAATTTTCCAGATTTTTTTGTTGTTATATTTATTGAATTTTCTACTTCATACCTACCTGTATATAATGAACAAAAATGTTGATACTTCTTTTAAAATAGAAGTTTAGTTCATTAAGTGAATCAGTGTCATTTTAGATTTTAGACTATTTTTAACGAAGTATTAAGAGGCTCGAGGGTATAAAAATTTCAGGAAAAAATTTAACATTTGTTTTTCATTACAAATTTTATTTATTACCTTTTGTAGTTGTTACTTTATCATATGGTACAAAAACATTCAAAACAATTAATTCGTGTTGGCCCCAGATGACTTTTAAAATGTAAACATCATTGAAAAAGATCCAAATTATCTCCCTTTGGTGAAAAAAATGCCATTTTTTTGCTTTAAAATTGAAATATCTCTTTTAACTCATCGGTGACCTATATTTTTTAATATAATTTCGATATATGCTGTACTTAAACTAAATTATTGTAAAATTTGAGCGATTTCTGTAATAAATTTCTTTTTTTAATTTCGATATTACCTTTATTTCTCCTATTAGTTCAACAGAAAAAAAACACTTTTATGCTTCTTTCGAAAGCAGATTGTGAGCGCAAATGAACGGTGACCCCATTTTTTTATTTTATTTTTCTATTAACTATAAGATAAAGTTTATTTATAGAAAAATATAGAGAAATCCTATATAAATGATTTAGACCCGCGAACCCCCTTTAAGTGAATAACTTTTAATATCGTCCGTGTAAAATAAGCCCATAGTCTTTTAATATATGCAATTGCGTTTTATACTGTGAAATAACAAAGTGATTTTAGCTGTATAAGTCCGTGTAATATAAGCCCATTGTGTAAAATCAAGAAATTGATGTGCTCCTAACTACAGGAGGAAGTTACTGAAAGAAGAAGAAGAAGAAGTTCATTAAACCAAGACTCATATTTTACTAATATCATTAAGTGAATCAGTGTCATTTTAGATTTTAGACTATTTTTAACGAAGTATCAGAGTGAATAACTTTTAATATCGTCCGTGTAAAATAAGCCCATCGTCTTTTAATATATGCAATTGCGTTTTATACTGTGAAATAACAAAGTGATTTTAGCTGTATAAGTCCGTGTAATATAAGCCCATTGTGTATAATCAAGAAATTGATGTGCTCCTAACCACAGGAGGAAGTTACTGAAAGAAGAAGAAGAAGAAGACTCAAAGATACTACTGACTTTACTGATTTTGCTTAAAATATGTGCTGAAAGTGTGAAATCCTTTGAAAAAATAATTCCAAGTAAACAAGACCCTTTCCTTGTTCATTTCAATTTATCTATAACTTATCAACAGAGCAAGATCAACAAAATTATATTTGCCCCTTCACTTGCCTCAGACTTCAGTTCTTGAAGTTCTTGTTGCATACATACCTTTCTTCACGACGCCTCCGTCACTGCTGCAGATGAAAACAAAGAAAGCAAGATAAATGATTAGGAACTGCATGGTCACATCAGGAAATATTTCTTTGTTGAGGAAGTTATTCGCTTTTTAACTTTTTTTCTGTAGTTTCACTTTCTCTTTCTCAAAGTCCAAAACAAACGACTTTTATTGACTTCATTAGTAAAACTGAAACAAGGGGAGGTAAAAAAAAATAAAAAAAAATTATGTAATTTCGTACCCTAACTATTTCGTACCCTGGCAATAACCATTTTTAAAAGTACTCGGACCACCTGATATCAGGATACATTGGTAACTCCAATAGTGTTCTGTTCATAGTTACATATCTGTGTTACTATGGATGAATATACAATATAAATGTTATGTTAAATTTTAACACCTTAATACCGTCGTTTAAAACAAACTATATATATATCAACAGAGACATATAATACATGTATTATATGTCTCTGATATCAAGAGTCTGTAATTCAGTGGTTGTCGTTGGTTTATGTTTTACATAATTTTGTTTTTCGTTAAAAAAAATTTTTATATAAGTTTTCTTGTTTGAATTGTTTAACTTTTACATTGTCATTTCGAGGCCTTTTATAACTGACTATATATATGCGGTATGGGCTTTGCTCATTGTTGAAGGCCTTACGGTGTCCTATAGTTGTTAATTCCTGTGTCATTTTGGTCTCTTGTGAAAAGTTATCTCATTGACAATCATACCACATCTTTCTTTTTCATATATACAATGTTTTCTGTGTTATATTTCTCATTCAGTCCATTTTTTTTATTCCTTATGTGACCAAGTTTAACGATGTTACTCGCATCCTTTTTTTCAGTTAAATTAAAAATTTGGACATTTTTTTTTTAATCAAATTATTTGTTATAATAAATTTCTTTGATATTAAGGTTTCTCAATATTACATTTCATATCACTAACTATTAAATAACATCATAATATAAAAAAGAAGATGTGGTATAATTGCCAATGAGACAACTATCCACAAAAGACCAAAATGACACAGACACTAACACCTATAGGTCACCGTACGGCCTTCAAAAATAAGCAAAGCCCATACCGCATAGTCTGCTATAAAAGGCCCCCGATAAGACAATGTAAAACAATTCAAACAAGAAAACAAACGGCCTTATTTATGTAAAAAAAAATGAACGAAAAACAAATATGTGACACATAAACAAACGACAACCACTGAATTAACAGGCTCCGGAAACATAAGGTGCTCATTTTAAATTCTTAGTTTGGACATTGAGTGATAAGTTTTACACTGTAAACATAATTAGTGACACAAATAACCCGTTTTCATAACAGCTAGTGTATGTTCTTAATTATTCTAACCTGCGATCATCAATTCGCATTTATTCTTCCAATTTAAAAAAAAATTTAGCATAATCTCTGAACAATATCCCTTAATAAGATTGTTGTTTGTTACGATTATTCGTATATAGATGGTATAGGTATTCTATCTAGTCCTTCCTGTGGCTCGGTAAATGTGATGAATATTTTCAACTCTACTCCTCGAAGTAGACGGAGTCATGGTAATCGTCATTATACGTGACCAACTCAGAGTCTGCATGATGTCTCTATTAATGACTTGCTGTCATTTATACAATAGCCGTAAGGTGTTCATCATATTTGCACGAAACTTTATTCGTTACCCCTTCCATAACTTCATTGTCTGACTGTTCAATTTATGTTTGGAAACCATCGTTACAAACCCTAATTATAACCAATACAAACGTACAGCTATCATTTCGGATATGGCAAGTAACAGACTTTTCACTACATGTACTCAAAGGAAAAGATGATAAACTTCTTGAGCAATATCCTTCATCATACATGAATCGAAAATGCATCCCTATTTCAGCGATCAGTCTGTACCAATCATTTCTTAAACCTATACCAAACATTGCAAACACATTTTGCAGGATCTGATCAATATTGACGACGTCAAGTTGAAACCTCCAAATTAATTGCACCTGTGCTAGTTCCCAGTTAACATATTATCCGTCTGGCTACGTTATTACTGGTGACCTCAACATTGCCAATAACACTTCTCTGAGAAATGTGTTATCCAAATCTCCGATATATCGTGAGCCTTAATCCATCAATTAGAAACACAACTTCAGCATACTGATGGATTCAGTCGAGGATTGTGCCAGGCAATGGGCTTAACTCGAGAAAGAATAAGTGAGGCTGTGAGGTCGATGGTACAAATCAGAATCAAGAAACTGAATGGGTCTACCAATATTTATATACCTTTAATTTTAACCTAAATGTTACAAAACACTTGTCCTACCTCCATGACAAATGTGTTGTTGTCCCCGCAGATAAATCCCAAAACAACATCGTTTTTGTGCGTTAATCTCATTACATAAGCTGCTTAATAAATGAATGAGTTTTTAACAATTCACTTGGAAATTCAACATATACCCCCACGATACTTACCAAAGAGGAAATCCTTGATAATCATGTTCCTTTGGAATTTAAACCAAAGATGAAGAACGTGATCTTTGATCACTGTATTGGATACCTAAGCTACATAAGTGTCCTTACACACAACGGTATATTTGTGGGTCTTCCAACTTTTCCACGAAACCTGTTTCTTAAATTAATATATATAATCAGCAATCAAAGCCGGACTTTAAAGTTAATGTGAAACTGCTTATTCTAGAGGTGACATGAATCAGATGTGGATACTGAAAAATATCCAAGATCTGTTTGAGTACATACGATATTCCATCTTGCAATAGTATAAAAACATTTAACTTTTCTACACTTTACACCCCTAGTTTTGGTGGGGTTCGTGTTGTTTATTCTTTAGTTTTCTATGTTGTGTCATGTGTACTATTGTTTTTCTGTTTGTCTTTTTCATTTTTAGCCATGGCGTTGTCAGTTTGCTTTAGATTTATGAGTTTGGAATCTTTCGTCCCTCTTTTACACAAGTTTTTCCCATTCCAAACTAAAAGACATATTGAAAGAGTTTGTTTTGTTTTAAATTTGTTTTATAAAAAAGAAAGACCAACGTAAATACAATCATCTTGTCTCAGGGAGAGATGAATTCTACTTTGTAAAAAATCACTCTGATTTTAACAAAAATTCTCTGAAAAGACAGTACTATCAAGATACTTGATTTCTTAATTGTCAACATACCTGTTACGGTTGTAGGATATGTTTTTCAGCAAAATATTGGTATTTTTATGGGAACCAATTGTGCCCCACTTTTTTGCCGACTTGTTCTTTTATTCTTATGAGGCTGACTTTATACAGGAACTTCTTAGAAAGAAAGAAAAGAAATTAACAATATCCTTTAATTTTATTTTCCGCTATATAGATAATGTTCTCTCACTAAATAATTCAAATGCTAATGACTATGATGATAGCATCTATCCTATCGATCTAGAGATCAAGGAAACAGTTAAGGCTGCTTCATATCTTGACTTACTTTTAGAAATTGACAAAAAGGGTCGACTGAAAACAAAACTTTACGACAAAAGAAACTATTTCAGCCTCCCAATTGTGAACTTTCCTTTTCTATGTAGCAACATTTCAGCAGCGCCTGCATACGGAGTATATATCTCTCGATATGATATTCCCAGGCTTGTTTTTCCTATCACGATTTCCTTGACAGATTGTTGATCTTCACAAGGAAGTTATTAGAACCAAGAGTCTCAAATGGTGAAGTTGAAATCAGCCCTTCGTAAATTATGGACCGCCATCACGAGTTGATTGACCGTGAATATCCGTTTCACATATGATGTCAGATATGTTCATTATGTCGTAACTACAATCCGTTGACTTTTAACGAATGTGACCTCACGAATTAAACTATTTACCATGTTTGTAATCACATGAGCAAAACGACAGGTGCCACATTTGGTGCAGAATCTGCTTACCATTTCAGAGCACCTGAGATCACCCCAAGTATTTGATTGGGTTCGTGTTGCTAAGTCTGTAGTTTTCTATGTTGTGTCTTGTGTACTTTTATTTGTCGGTCTATCTCTTTTTCTTTTTAGCCACGACGTTGTCAGTTTATTTTCGATCTAAGTTTGAATGTTCCTCTGGTATCTTTCAGTCACCCAGCCTTTTATTGTCATTCATTTCGCTGTGTGGTCATAGAATCATACAGTTTCAGTAACTTGCAGCTACTCAGTTATGATGTTGTTTCAAAATCTTACCAGTCAAAATATTTTCCTTGCTGACAACTATAGCAGGGCTATACAAGATAAAAAAAAAAATGTTTTGAAACAAAAACTATATGCATATATGTCGGCCAATAAGCCACGTCATAAGGTTAAGGTAATATAAGCCCTATCAGACGAACATAAATACTTTATTACAAATACACTCGTTACACCATATGACATATATTATTTTTAAAGCGGGAGACCAAGTAAACATTCGACCATTGAACCAATGAAATGGGGTCAAAGTCAGGTAGCAATGTCAAACAAAAAAAATTAGAATATATATGAAAACTTGAGCTAGAAACACAGTCACGTAAAAAACTTGCATAGACCTATGGACCCTGAAAATGTCTGATTGACATGTAGACACTACTTATAGTATCTATAAAACTGACATATATTAAACCATAACTTAACATTGATCAATGAAACAGGAACATTAGGTCAAAATCAAATAAACAAAATCAAATTTACATACAGACCCTTGTAAAAAAATAAAGGAATACGATATCTCCCTCATACAAGGCAAAAAGACTTAATTCTCTACGATTGTTTTTTTTATCCAAAGGCCCAACACAATTGTACATCTCAATCCATCAAATGGGAACATGACTTCAAAATACTGGTGAATTCAGTCGATGCGTATACATGTAAAGCAATGGGTTAATTAATAGTTATCAAAGGTACCAGGACTATAGTCTAATACGTCACTCAGACGGGCGTTTCGGGCTTTATAAGACTCACCAGTGACGCTCGGATCAAAATTGTTTTAAAGCCAAACAAATACAAAGTTGAAGAGCATTAAGGACCAAAAATTCCAAAATGTTAAACGGGAGAAAGAAGATTCACATTCTCATTCCGATGGAATTAAGGCGGTGAGTTCGATACATTTAAAACACTGAATGGTTGCTTGAATACTAGTACACATGCTCAATCAATCGTCAAAGACCAAAATGTTGCAAAACAATTGTCCTAACTCCATGACAAATATGATGTCCCTGCAGATAAAGCCCCAAACAACATCGTTTATTTTTTGTGTAAATCACATTACACAAACTGCTTGATAAATAATTTATATATTAGTAGTCGACAATTCACTTAGAAACTGAACACATAGCCCCACGACACTTACATAGCCGGAAATCCTGAATAATCACAGGTCTGTTCTACGTTGCTCAAAAAGTTCAACAAAAGATGAAGACCTGGACATTCCTTCATTGTAAATGCATACCTAACTAAAACAAGTGTCTTTACACACAACGTTATATTGCTGTGTCTCCATTTGCTCCACGTGCTCCTCGAAAACTATATATCAATTGTTGACACCAGATGTATCAGAAATCAAACCCGGGCTTTCAAACAATTGTGAAACAACCTGTTATAGAGTCAGCGTGAATAAGAAGGAAATACTAAAAAAATCCAAAATTCTATTCGAGTACATACAATCTAATGCTCTTTCATCTCACAATAGTATCAAAACAATTGACTTGCTACACCTTTCAAAAGCATTCCTCATTCTAAACAAAAAGGCAAATTGAAAAAGTTGGTCCTGCTAGGTTACATAAAAAAGAATGGCAAAAACGTAAATACTATTTTTAGGATGAGATCAATCGTACTTTGTAAAAACTTGACTGATTCAAATAAGAATTCTCTGAATTACTAAGATGCATTATTTCTTAATTGACAACATGTTTGTTGTCTTTCGAAGACGCGTTTTTGAACATAGACTCGGCATTCCTTTTGGAACTAACTGTACCTCTCTTCTTGTCGACTTGTTCCTTAATTCATTTATTCATACGAGGCTGACCTCGCTCAGAAACTTATGAGGAATTTAAAGAGGCTAGCAGTATCATTTATCCACTTTCTGCTATATAGATGATGTCCTCCCACTATAAAAAAATCAAAGTTGGGTAACTTTAAACAAAGAATACGAGATACAAAATATCTTGACTTGCATCTAGAAATGGCTTGAGAAAAAAACTTTACTACAAGAGATATGGATTATATATCTTTCATTTGAAATCATATCTAGGGCTAGCATTTCCTGTCATGATTCCTTTGAAAAAGGATTTCTGCTCACGAAAGTAAGATGTGGTGAAATGAAGTAGTCTCTTCGCATATTTCTCAAACGCAATCACAAGTTGTTTGACCCTTACGTAATTTCTGATTCACAGATGACAACGAATATGTTCAAATCGTTGTAATTTATAATCATTGCTTCTTTTCTTTGAATGTGACCTACTAAATTGGACTTATTACCGATTTGTACTTAAATGAGCAAACACAACTGGTACTCCATATGAAACAGGATCTAATTACCTATACAACACAACTGGTACTACATATGAAATAGGATCTGGTTACCTATCCAACACAACTGGTACTCCATATGAAACAGGATCTAATTACCTATACAACACAACTGGTACTCCATATGAAACAGGATCTAATTACCTATCCAACACAACTGGTACTACATATGAAACAGGATCTGATTACCTATACAACACAACAGGTACTACATATGAAACATGATCTGGTTACCTATCCAACACAACTGGTACTCCATATGAAACAGGATCTAATTACCTATACAACACAACTGGTACTCCATATGAAACAGGATCTAATTACCTATCCAACACAACTGGTACTACATATGAAACATGATCTGGTTACCTATCCAACACAACTGGTACTACATATGAAACAGGATCTGATTACCTAACCAACACAACAGGTACTCCATATGAAACAGGATCTAATTATCTATCCAACACAACTGGTACTACATATGAAACAGGATCTGGTTACCTATCCAACACAACTGGTACTACATATGAAACAGGATCTGATTACCTAACCAACACAACTGGTACTACATATGAAGAGCCGTAGTGTAGTGGTTAGTGCATCGGACTACTAACACAAAGGTTGCTGGTTCGATTCCCGTTTGGGATGAAAATTTCAGTAACTCAATTTTCGGCTCTCCCTTGACACCATTTGTGAGTATGGTCTTGAGGAAACGATGATAGTCCGTCGGACGGGGACGATAAATGGCTGACCAATGTTAAGAGAGAGCCATATCTCTTGCACGTTAAAGACACCCTTGTAGATTTCGAAAAAGAGTAGGCTAATGCCGCTACAAGGTAGCACTCGCACCCGCAAAGTGGAAAGGGATTAATATAAGTTGTAAAACTTGTTTCCCAATCCACTATAAACATATATGTTTAAACTAAACTACATATGAAACAGGATATGATTACCTATCCAACACAACTGGAACTCCATATGAAACATGATCTGGTTACCTATCCGACACAACTGGTACTACATATGAAACAGGATCTGATTACCTATCCAACACAACTGGTTCTACATATGAAACAGAATATGATTATCTATCCAACACAACTGGTACTTCATATGAAACAGGATCTGATTACCTAACCAACACAACTGGTACTACATATGAAACAGGATATGATGACCTAACCAACACAACTGGTACTACATATGAAACAGGATCTGATTACCTAACCAACACAACTGGTACTTCATATGAAACAGGATATAATTACCTATCCAACACAACTGGTACTCCATATGAAACAGGATCTGATTACCTATCAAACACAACTAGTACTCCATATGAAACAGGATCTAATTATCTATCCAACACAACTGGTACTACATATGAAACAGGATATGATGACCTATCCAACAAAACTGGTACTACATATGAAACATGATCTGGTTACCTAACCAACACAACTGGTTCTACATATGAAACAGAATATGATTATCTATCCAACACAACTGGTACTTCATATGAAACAGGATATGATTACCTATCCAACACAACTGGTACTACATATGAAACAGGATATGATGACCTATCCAACACAACTGGTACTACATTTGAAACAGGATATGATGACCTATCCAACACAACTGGTACTACATATGAAACAGGATATGATTACCTATCCAACACAACTGGTACTACATATGAAACAGGATATAATTACCTATCCAACACAACTGGTACTCCATATGAACCAGGATATGATGACCTATCCAACACAACTGGTACTACATATGAAACAGGATATGATTACCTATCCAACACAACTGGTACTCCATATGAAACAGGATCTGATTACATATCCAACACAACTGGTACTACATATGAAACAGGATATGATGACCTATCCAACAAAACTGGTACTACATATGAAACATGATCTGGTTACCTAACCAACACAACTGGTTCTACATATGAAACAGAATATGATTATCTATCCAACACAACTGGTACTTCATATGAAACATGACCTGATTACCTATCTAACACAACTGGTACTCCATATGAAACAGGATCTGATTACATATCCAACACAACTGGTACTACATATGAAACAGGATATGATGACCTATCCAACACAACTGGTACTCAATATGAAACAAGATCTGATTACCTAACCAACACAACTGGTACTACATATGAAACAGGATCTAATTATCTATCCATCACAACTGGTACTCCATATGAAACAGGATATGATGACCTATCCAACACAACTGGTACTCCATATAAACAGGATATGATTATCTATCCAACACAACTGGTACTACATATGAAACAGGATCTGATTACCAACACAACTGGTACTACATATGAAACAGGATATGATTATCTATCCAACACAACTGGTACTACATATGAAACAGGATCTAATTACCTATCTAAGACAACTGGTACTACATATGAAACAGGATCTAATTACCTATCTAACACAACTGGTACTACATATGAAACAGGATCTAATTACCTATCTAACACAACTGGTACTTCATATGAAACAGGATCTAATTACCTATCTAACACAACTGGTACTACATATGAAACAGGATCTAATTACCTATCTAACACAACTGGTACTACATATGAAACAGGATCTAATTACCTATACAAAACAACTGGTACTACATATGAAACAGGATCTGATTACCTATCCAACACAACTGGTACTACATATGAAACAGGATATGATTACCTATCCAACACAACTGGTACTACATATGAAACAGGATCTGATTACCTATCCAACACAACTGGTACTACATATGAAACAGGATATGATTACCTATCCAACACAACTGGTACTACATATGAAACAGGATCTGATTACATATCCAACACAACTGGTACTACATATGCAACAGGATCTGATTACCAAACCAACACAACTGGTACTCCATATAAAACAGGATCTGGTTACCTATCCAACACAATTGGTACTCCATATGAAACAAGATCTGATTACATATCCAACACAACTGGTACTCCATATGAAAGAGGATCTGATTACCTATACAACACAACAGGTACTCCATATGAAACAGGATCTGATTACCTATCTTACACAACTGGTACTCCATATGAAACAAGATATGATTACCTATCCAACACAACTGGTACTACATATGAAACAGGATCTGATTACCTATCTTACACAACTGGTACTCCATATGAAACAAGATATGATTACCTATCTAACACAACTGGTACTCCATATGAAACAAGATATGATTACCTATCTTACACAACTGGTACTCCATATGAAACAAGATATGATAACCTATCCAACACAACTGGTACTACATATGAAACAGGATCTAATAACCTATCTAACACAACTGGTACTACATATGAAACAGTATCTAATTACCTATCTAACACAACTGGTACTACATATGAAACAGGATCTAATTACCTATCCAACACAACTGGTACTACATATGAAACAGGATCTGATTACCTATCCAACACAACTGGTACTCCATATGAAACAGGATCTGATTATCTATCCAACACAACAGGTACTACATATAAAACAGGATCTGACTTACTATCCAACACAACTGGTACTACATATGAAACAGGATCTGATTATCTACACAACACAACTGGTACTACATATGAAACAGGATCTAATTACCTATACAACACAACTGGTACTACATATGAAACAGGATATGATTATCTATCCAACACAACTGGTACTCCATATGAAACAGGATCTGATTACCTATCCAACACAACTGGTACTACATATGAAACAGGATCTAATTATCTATCCAACACAACTGGTACTCCATATGAAACAGGATCTGATTATCTATCCAACACAACTGGTACTCCATATGAAACAGGATCTGATTACCTATCAAACACAACTGGTACTACATATGAAACAGGATCTGATTACCTATCCAACACAACTGGTACTACATATGAAACAGGATCTAATTACCTATCCAACACAACTGGTACTACATATGAAACAGGATCTGATTACCTATCTAACACAACTGGTATTACATATGAAACAGGATCTAATTACCTATCGAACACAACTGGTACTACATATGAAACAGGATATGATTACCTATCTTACACAACTGGTACTCCATATGAAACAAGATATTATTACCTATCTAACACAACTGGTACTGCATATGAAACAGGATCTGATTATCTATCCAACACAACTGGTACTCCATATGAAACAGGATCTGATTACCTATCCAACACATCTGGTACTACATATGAAACAGGATTTAATAACCTATCCAACACAACTGGTACTTCACATGAAACAGGATCTAATTATTTATCCAACACAACTGGTACTACATATGAAACAGGATCTAATTATCTATCTTACACAACTGGTACTCCATATGAAACAAGATATGATTACCTATCTAACACAACTGGTACTGCATATGAAACAGGATGTGATTACCTATCTTACACAACTGGTACTCCATATGAAATAAGATATGATTACCTATCTAACACAACTGGTACTGCATATGAAACAGGATCTGATTATCTATCCAACACAACTGGTACTTCATATGTAACAGGATCTAATTACCTATCTAACACAACTGGTACTACATATGAAACAGGATCTAATTACATATCCAACACAACTGGTACTCCATATGAAACAGGATCTGATTAGCTATCCAACACAACTGGTACTCCATATGAAACAGGATCTAATTACCTATCTAACAACACTGGTACTACATATGAAACAGGATCTAATTACCTATCCAACACAACTGGTACTACATATGAAACAGGATCTAATTACCTATCTAACACAACTGGTACTCCATATGAAACAGGGTCTGATTACCTATCCAACACAACTGGTACTACATATGAAACAGGCTCTAATTACCTATCTAACACAACTGGTACTCCATATGAAACAGGATCTGATTACATATCCAACACAACTGGTACTACATATGAAACAGGATCTAATTACCTATCTTACACAACTGGTACTACATATGAAACAGGATCTAATTACCTATCTAACACAACTGGTACTACATATGAAACAGGATCTGATTACCAACACAACTGGTACTACATATGAAACAGGATCTGATTACCAACACAACTGGTACTACATATGAAACAGGATCTAATTACCAACACAACTGGTACTACATATGAAACAGGATCTGGTTACCTATCCAACACAACTGGTACTCCATATGAAACAGGATCTGGTTACCTAACCAACACAACTGGTACTACATATGAAACATGATCTAATTACCTATCCAACACAACTGGTACTACATATGAAACAGGATCTGATTACCTATCCAACACAACTGGTACTCCATATGAAACAGGATATGATTATCTATCCAACACAACTGGTACTACATATGAAACAGGATCTAATTACCTATCCAACACAACTGGTACTACATATGAAACAGGATATGATTATCTATCCAACACAACTGGTACTACATATGAAACAGGATCTAATTACCAACACAACTGGTACTCCATATGAAACAGGATATGATGAACTATCTAACACAACTGGTACTACATATGAAACAGGATCTGGTTACCTATCCAACAAAACTGGTACTACATATGAAACAGGATCTGATTACCAACACAACTGGTACTCCATATGAAACAGGATCTGATTACCTATCTAACACAACTGGTACTACATATGAAACAGGATCTGATTACCTAACCAACACAACTGGTACTACATATGAAACAAGATATAATTACCTAACGAACACAACTGGTACTCCATATGAAACAGGATCTGATTACCTATATAACACAACTGGTACTACATATGAAACAGGATCTGATTACCTAACCAACACAACTGGTAATACATATGAAACAAGATATAATTACTTAACCAACACAACTGGTACTCCATATGAAACAGGATCTGATTACCTAACCAAGACAACTGGTACTACATATGAAACAGGGTATAATTACCTAACCAACACAACTGGTACTCCATATGAAACAGGATCAACACAACTGGTACTCCATATGAAACAGGATCTGATTACATATCCAACACAACTGGTACTACATATGAAACAGGATATGATGACCTATCCAACACAACTGGTACTCCATATGAAACAAGATCTGATTACCTAACCAACACAACTGGTACTACATATGAAACAGGATCTAATTATCTATCCATCACAACTGGTACTCCATATGAAACAGGATATGATGACCTATCCAACACAACTGGTACTCCATATAAACAGGATATGATTATCTATCCAACACAACTGGTACTACATATGAAACAGGATCTGATTACCAACACAACTGGTACTACATATGAAACAGGATATGATTATCTATCCAACACAACTGGTACTACATATGAAACAGGATCTAATTACCTATCTAAGACAACTGGTACTACATATGAAACAGGATCTAATTACCTATCTAACACAACTGGTACTTCATATGAAACAGGATCTAATTACCTATCTAACACAACTGGTACTACATATGAAACAGGATCTAATTACCTATCTAACACAACTGGTACTACATATGAAACAGGATCTAATTACCTATACAAAACAACTGGTACTACATATGAAACAGGATCTGATTACCTATCCAACACAACTGGTACTACATATGAAACAGGATATGATTACCTATCCAACACAACTGGTACTACATATGAAACAGGATCTGATTACCTATCCAACACAACTGGTACTACATATGCAACAGGATCTGATTACCAAACCAACACAACTGGTACTCCATATAAAACAGGATCTGGTTACCTATCCAACACAACTGGTACTCCATATGAAACAAGATCTGATTACATATCCAACACAACTGGTACTCCATATGAAACAGGATCTGATTACCTATACAACACAACAGGTACTCCATATGAAACAGGATCTGATTACCTATCTTACACAACTGGTACTCCATATGAAACAAGATATGATTACCTATCCAACACAACTGGTACTACATATGAAACAGGATCTGATTACCTATCTTACACAACTGGTACTCCATATGAAACAAGATATGATTACCTATCTAACACAACTGGTACTCCATATGAAACAAGATATGATTACCTATCTTACACAACTGGTACTCCATATGAAACAAGATATGATAACCTATCCAACACAACTGGTACTACATATGAAACAGGATCTAATAACCTATCTAACACAACTGGTACTACATATGAAACAGTATCTTATTACCTATCTAACACAACTGGTACTACATATGAAACAGGATCTAATTACCTATCTAACACAACTGGTACTACATATGAAACAGGATCTGATTACCTATCCAACAGAACTGGTACTCCATATGAAACAGGATCTGATTACCTATCCAACAAAACTGGTACTACATATGAAACAGGATATGATTATCTATCCAACACAACTGGTTCTACATATGAAACAGGATCTGATTACCTATCCAACAGAACTGGTACTCCATATGAAACAGGATATGATTATCTATCCAACACAACTGGTACTACATATGAAACAGGATCTAATTACCTATCCAACACAACTGGTACTACATATGAAACAGGATATGATTATCTATCCAACACAACTGGGACTACATATGAAACAGGATCTAATTACCAACACAACTGGTACTCCATATGAAACAGGATATGATGAACTATCTAGCACAACTGGTACTACATATGAAACAGGATCTGGTTACCTATCCAACAAAACTGGTACTACATATGAAACAGGATCTGATTACCAACACAACTGGTACTCCATATGAAACAGGATCTGATTACCTATCTAACACAACTGGTACTACATATGAAACAGGATCTGATTACCTAACCAACACAACTGGTACTACATATGAAACAGGATATAATTACCTAACCAACACAACTGGTACTCCATATGAAACAGGATCTGATTACCTATATAACACAACTGGTACTACATATGAAACAGGATCTGATTACCTAACCAACACAACTGGTACTACATATGAAACAAGATATAATTACTTAACCAACACAACTGGTACTCCATATGAAACAGGATCTGATTACCTAACCAACACAACTGGTACTACATATGAAACAGGGTATAATTACCTAATCAACACAACTGGTACTCCATATGAAACAGGATCTGATTACCTATCCAACACAACTGGTACTACATATGAAACAGGATCTGATTACCTATCCAACACAACTGGTACTACATATGAAACAGGATCTGATTACTAACACAACTGGTACTCCATATGAAACAGGATCTGATTACCAACACAACTGGTACTACATATGAAACAGGATCTGATTACATATCCAACACAACTGGTACTCCATATGAAACAGGATCTAATTGCCTATCTAACACAACTGGTACTACATATGAAACAGGATCTAATTACCTATCCAACACAACTGGTACTCCATATGAAACAGGATCTGATTACCTATCTTACACAACTGGTACTCCATATGAAATAAGATATGATTACCTATCTAACACAACTGGTACTGCATATGAAACAGGATCTGATTATCTATCCAACACAACTTGTTCTTCATATGTAACAGGATCTAATTACCTATCTAACACAACTGGTACTACATATGAAACAGGATCTAATTACATATCCAACACAACTGGTACTCCATATGAAACAGGATCTGATTAGCTATCCAACACAACTGGTACTCCATATGAAACAGGATCTAATTACCTATCTAACAACACTGGTACTACATATGAAACAGGATCTAATTACCTATCCAACACAACTGATACTACATATGAAACAGAATCTAATTACCTATACAACACAACTGGTACTACATATGAAACAAGATATAATTACCTAACCAACACAACTGGTACTCCATATGAAACAGGATCTGATTACCTATATAACACAACTGGTACTACATATGAAACAGGATCTGATTACCTAACCAACACAACTGGTAATACATATGAAACAAGATATAATTACTTAACCAACACAACTGGTACTCCATATGAAACAGGATCTGATTATCTACACAACACAACTGGTACTACATATGAAACAGGATCTAATTACCTATACAACACAACTGGTACTACATATGAAACAGGATATGATTATCTATCCAACACAACTGGTACTCCATATGAAACAGGATCTGATTACCTATCCAACACAACTGGTACTGCATATGAAACAGGATCTAATTATCTATCCAACACAACTGGTACTCCATATGAAACAGGATCTGATTATCTATCCAACACAACTGGTACTCCATATGAAACAGGATCTGATTACCTATCAAACACAACTGGTACTACATATGAAACAGGATCTGATTACCTATCCAACACAACTGGTACTACATATGAAACAGGATCTAATTACCTATCCAACACAACTGGTACTACATATGAAACAGGATCTGATTACCTATCTAACACAACTGGTATTACATATGAAACAGGATCTAATTACCTATCCAACACAACTGGTACTACATATGAAACAGGATCTGATTACCTATCTTACACAACTGGTACTCCATATGAAACAAGATATGATTACCTATCTAACACAACTGGTACTGCATATGAAACAGGATCTGATTATCTATCCAACACAACTGGTACTCCATATGAAACAGGATCTGATTACCTATCCAACACATCTGGTACTACATATGAAACAGGATTTAATAACCTATCCAACACAATTGGTACTTCACATGAAACAGGATCTAATTATCTATCCAACACAACTGGTACTACATATGAAACAGGATCTAATTACCTATCTTAAACAACTGGTACTCCATATGAAACAAGATATGATTACCTATCTAACACAACTGGTACTGCATATGAAACAGGATCTGATTACCTATCTTACACAACTGGTACTCCATATGAAACAAGATATGATTACCTATCTAACACAACTGGTACTGCATATGAAACAGGATCTGATTATCTATCCAACACAACTGGTACTTCATATGTAACAGGATCTAATTACCTATCTAACACAACTGGTACTACATATGAAACAGGATCTAATTACATATCCAACACAACTGGTACTCCATATGAAACAGGATCTGATTAGCTATCCAACACAACTGGTACTCCATATGAAACAGGATCTAATTACCTATCTAACAACACTGGTACTACATATGAAACAGGATCTAATTACCTATCCAACACAACTGGTACTACATATGAAACAGGATCTAATTACCTATCTAACACAACTGGTACTCCATATGAAACAGGGTCTGATTACCTATCCAACACAACTGGTACTACATATGAAACAGGATCTAATTACCTATCTAACACAACTGGTACTCCATATGAAACAGGATCTGATTACATATCCAACACAACTGGTACTACATATGAAACAGGATCTAATTACCTATCTAACACAACTGGTACTACATATGAAACAGGATCTAATTACCTATCTAACACAACTGGTACTACATATGAAACAGGATCTGATTACCAACACAACTGGTACTACATATGAAACAGGATCTGATTACCAACACAACTGGTACTACATATGAAACAGGATCTAATTACCAACACAACTGGTACTACATATGAAACAGGATCTGGTTACCTATCCAACACAACTGGTACTCCATATGAAACAGGATCTGGTTACCTAACCAACACAACTGGTACTACATATGAAACAGGATCTAATTACCTATCCAACACAACTGGTACTACATATGAAACAGGATCTGATTACCTATCCAACACAACTGGTACTCCATATGAAACAGGATATGATTATCTATCCAACACAACTGGTACTACATATGAAACAGGATCTAATTACCTATCCAACACAACTGGTACTACATATGAAACAGGATCTGATTACCTATCCAACACAACTGGTACTCCATATGAAACAGGATATGATTATCTATCCAACACAACTGGTACTACATATGAAACAGGATCTAATTACCTATCCAACACAACTGGTACTACATATGAAACAGGATATGATTATCTATCCAACACAACTGGTACTACATATGAAACATGATCTAATTACCAACACAACTGGTACTCCATATGAAACAGGATATGATGAACTATCTAACACAACTGGTACTACATATGAAACAGGATCTGGTTACCTATCCAACAAAACTGGTACTACATATGAAACAGGATCTGATTACCAACACAACTGGTACTCCATATGAAACAGGATCTGATTACCTATCTAACACAACTGGTACTACATATGAAACAGGATCTGATTACCTAACCAACACAACTGGTACTACATATGAAACAAGATATAATTACCTAAGCAACACAACTGGTACTCCATATGAAACAGGATCTGATTACCTATATAACACAACTGGTACTACATATGAAACAGGATCTGATTACCTAACCAACACAACTGGTAATACATATGAAACAAGATATAATTACTTAACCAACACAACTGGTACTCCATATGAAACAGGATCTGATTACCTAACCAACACAACTGGTACTACATATGAAACAGGGTATAATTACCTAACCAACACAACTGGTACTCCATATGAAACAGGATCTGATTACCTATCCAACACAACTGGTACTACATATGAAACAGGATCTGATTACCTATCCAACACAACTGGTACTACATATGAAACAGGATCTGATTACTAACACAACTGGTACTCCATATGAAACAGGATCTGATTACCAACACAACTGGTACTACATATGAAACAGGATCTGATTATGTAACGGTTTATTTCTTCCTCTGTGATATTTTATCCTGAGGATAACTTGTCCCGGTAATTTTTTTCCAGGCATGGTATTTCACAGGTAGATTTTATCCAGGGGAGTGAAAATCTATCTGTGTTATGCGGATAGTATGTACCGGTATACATTTGCCGTACTATATTTCACAGAACCATGTGAAATAAAGTTCCAGTAACTACTATGTAAATTACTCACAATCAATATATACCTGACTATAATTATAAAATGTTTCACAAAGGTAGAACAAATTTGCATAATTTATCAAAGGGAGGTAATTATGAGCAATTTATATTTTAAAGATATCAATATAATATATTTCTGAATCTATTTCATAGCGAAAGTTTTCCTTGAATCTTATTTTTTATATATTCATTTATATGAAAAGATGACTTTAATACAACTTGATTTAATAAGAAAGGTAATATTTCACAGGTAAATACTATCCAGCTGTTAAAGTTGTTTTTGTTCCAATATATTGTTATGCTATGATTTACCTGATATCCATATAATCAACAACTACATCTCTGTCCCCAGACAAAACTGTTTATATAGTTAAAAATATCATCATAATCAAATGCTTCTATTACTGCAACTATATTTCTACCTTACTTTTTAATTTATATTTGAACTGAGATCTGAAAAAAACTCACTTTTACATGTATTTCACTAACCTTATATATAATCATAATATTATTTTCACAATTACGATCTTTGAAATTACTTCTGGTTTTCTTCCCTATGTTTCATGATAATTTTCGTTTTAAAAGGATGATATTGACTTGAATATTTCAGGAAATTTTTTTAATGATAATTTGTGAAATGATTTCCCATTATAATACTTTTTTTTAACAATTTCGCTTTAATTAATATACACTATTATTATTTCATAGTATTTGTAAAGGATAATTTTGTTCTAATAACTATTCAATAAGTTAACAACCCAGATAGAATTTCACGGCAAAGGAGAAAATATCCCTGGGAAATATTTTCCTCCGGATAAAAAAATAACAACAACTACTGTGACATTTTTTCCTCCGGATCAAATTTCACTCGGATATAATTTTGCTTTACACATACATATCCAACACAACTGGTACTCCATATGAAACAGGATCTAATTACCTATCTAACACAACTGGTACTACATATGAAACAGGATCTAATTACCTATCCAACACAACTGGTACTCCATATGAAACAGGATCTAATTACCTATCTAACACAACTGGTACTACATATGAAACAGGATCTGATTACCAACACAACTGGTACTACATATGAAACAGGATCTGATTACCAACACAACTGGTACTACATATGAAACAGGATCTAATTACCAACACAACTGGTACTACATATGAAACAGGATCTGGTTACCTATCCAACACAACTGGTACTCCATATGAAACAGGATCTGGTTACCTAACCAACACAACTGGTACTACATATGAAACAGGATCTAATTACCTATCCAACACAACTGGTACTACATATGAAACAGGATCTGATTACCTATCCAACACAACTGGTACTCCATATGAAACAGGATCTGATTATGTATCCAACACAACAGGTACTACATATGAAACAGGATCTGACTTACTATCCAACACAACTGGTACTACATATGAAACAGGATATGATTACATATCCAACACAACTGGTACTACATATGAAACAGGATCTGATTACCTATCCTACACAACTGGTACTACATATGAAACAGGATCTGATTACCTATCCAACACAACTGGTACTCCATATGAAACAGGATTTACCTATCCAACACAACTGGTACTCCATATGAAACAGGATCTGATTACCTAACCAACACAACAGGTACTCCATATGAAACAGGATCTGATTACCTATCCATCACAACTGGTACTCCATATGAAACAGGATCTGATTATCTACACAACACAACTGGTACTACATATGAAACAGGATCTAATTACCTGTACAACACAACTGGTACTACATATGAAACAGGATATGATTATCTATCCAACACAACTGGTACTCCATATGAAACAGGATCTGATTACCTATCCAACACAACTGGTACTACATATGAAACAGGATCTAATTATCTATCCAACACAACTGGTACTCCATATGAAACAGGATCTGATTATCTATCCAACACAACTGGTACTCCATATGAAACAGGATCTGATTACCTATCAAACACAACTGGTACTACATATGAAACAGGATCTGATTACCTATCCAACACAACTGGTACTACATATGAAACAGGATCTAATTACCTATCCAACACAACTGGTACTACATATGAAACAGGATCTGATTACCTATCTAACACAACTGGTATTACATATGAAACAGGATCTAATTACCTATCCAACACAACTGGTACTACATATGAAACAGGATCTGATTACCTATCTTACACAACTGGTACTCCATATGAAACAAGATATGATTACCTATCTAACACAACTGGTACTGCATATGAAACAGGATCTGATTATCTATCCAACACAACTGGTACTCCATATGAAACAGGATCTGATTACCTATCCAACACATCTGGTACTACATATGAAACAGGATTTAATAACCTATCCAACACAACTGGTACTTCACATGAAACAGGATCTAATTATCTATCCAACACAACTGGTACTACATATGAAACAGGATCTAATTACCTATCTTACACAACTGGTACTCCATATGAAACAAGATATGATTACCTATCTAACACAACTGATACTGCATATGAAACAGGATCTGATTACCTATCTTACACAACTGGTACTCCATATGAAACAAGATATGATTACCTATCTAACACAACTGGTACTGCATATGAAACAGGATCTGATTACCTATCTAACACAACTGGTACTACATATGAAACAGGATCTAATTACCTATCCAACACAACTGGTACTCCATATGAAACAGGATCTAATTACCTATCTAACACAACTGGTACTACATATGAAACGGGATCTGATTACCAACACAACTGGTACTACATATGAAACAGGATCTGATTACCAACACAACTGGTTCTACATATGAAACAGGATCTAATTACCAACACAACTGGTACTACATATGAAACAGGATCTGGTTACCTATCCAACACAACTAGTACTCCATATGAAACAGGATCTGGTTACCTAACCAACACAACTGGTACTACATATGAAACAGGATCTAATTACCTATCCAAGACAACTGGTACTACATATGAAACAGGATCTGATTACCTATCCAACACAACTGGTACTCCATATGAAACAGGATCTGATTATCTATCCAACACAACAGGTACTACATATGAAACAGGATCTGACTTACTATCCAACACAACTGGTACTACATATGAAACAGGATATGATTACATATCCAACACAACTGGTACTACATATGAAACAGGATCTGATTACCTATCCTACACAACTGGTACTACATATGAAACAGGATCTGATTACCTATCCAACACAACTGGTACTCCATATGAAACAGGATTTACCTATCCAACACAACTGGTACTCCATATGAAACAGGATCTGATTACCTAACCAACACAACAGGTACTCCATAAGAAACAGGATCTGATTACCTATCCATCACAACTGGTACTCCATATGAAACAGGATCTGATTATCTATACAACACAACTGGTACTACATATGAAACAGGATCTAATTACCTATACAACACAACTGGTACTACATATGAAACAGGATATGATTATCTATCCAACACAACTGGTACTCCATATGAAACAGGATCTGATTACCTATCCAACACAACTGGTACTACATATGAAACAGGATCTAATTATCTATCCAACACAACTGGTACTCCATATGAAACAGGATCTGATTATCTATCCAACACAACTGGTACTCTATATGAAACAGGATCTGATTACCTATCCAACACAACTGGTACTACATATGAAACAGGATCTGATTACCTATCCAACACAACTGGTACTACATATGAAACAGGATCTAATTACCTATCCAACACAACTGGTACTACATATGAAACAGGATCTGATTACCTATCTAACACAACTGGTATTACATATGAAACAGGATCTAATTACCTATCCAACACAACTGGTACTACATATGAAACAGGATCTGATTACCTATCTTACACAACTGGTACTCCATATGAAACAAGATATGATTACCTATCTAACACAACTGGTACTGCATATGAAACAGGATCTGATTATCTATCCAACACAACTGGTACTCCATATGAAACAGGATCTAATTACCTATCCAACACAACTGGTACTACATATGAAACAGGATTTAATTACCTATCCAACACAACTGGTACTTCATATGAAACAGGATCTAATTATCTATCCAACACAACTGGTACTACATATGAAACAGGATCTAATTACCTATCTTACACAACTGGTACTCCATATGAAACAAGATATGATTACCTATCTAACACAACTGGTACTGCATATGAAACAGGATCTGATTACCTATCTTACACAACTGGTACTCCATATGAAACAGGATCTGATTACCTATCTAACACAACTGGTACTGCATATGAAACAGGATCTGATTATCTATCCAACACAACTGGTACTTCATATGAAACAGGATCTAATTACCTATCTAACACAACTGGTACTACATATGAAACAGGATCTAATTACATATCCAACACAACTGGTACTCCATATGAAACAGGATCTGATTAGCTATCCAACACAACTGGTACTCCATATGAAACAGGATCTAATTACCTATCTAACAACACTGGTACTACATATCAAACAGGATCTAATTACCTATCCAACACAACTGGTACTACATATGAAACAGGATCTAATTACCTATCTAACACAACTGGTACTCCATATGAAACAGGGTCTGATTACCTATCCAACACAACTGGTACTACATATGAAACAGGATCTAATTACCTATCTAACACAACTGGTACTCCATATGAAACAGGATCTGATTACATATCCAACACAACTGGTACTACATATGAAACAGGGTATAATTACCTAACCAACACAACTGGTACTCCATATGAAACAGGATCTGATTACCTATCCAACACAACTGGTACTACATATGAAACAGGATCTGATTACCTATCCAACACAACTGGTACTACATATGAAACAGGATCTGATTACTAACACAACTGGTACTCCATATGAAACAGGATCTGATTACCTATCCAACACAACTGGTACTCCATATGAAACAGGATCTAATTACCTATCTAACACAACTGGTACTACATATGAAACAGGATCTGATTACCAACACAACTGGTACTACATATGAAACAGGATCTGATTACCAACACAACTGGTACTACATATGAAACAGGATCTAATTACCAACACAACTGGTACTACATATGAAACAGGATCTGGTTACCTATCCAACACAACTGGTACTCCATATGAAACAGGATCTGGTTACCTAACCAACACAACTGGTACTACATATGAAACAGGATCTAATTACCTATCCAACACAACTGGTACTACATATGAAACAGGATCTGATTACCTATCCAACACAACTGGTACTCCATATGAAACAGGATCTGATTATCTATCCAACACAACAGGTACTACATATGAAACAGGATCTGACTTACTATCCAACACAACTGGTACTACATATGAAACAGGATATGATTACATATCCAACACAACTGGTACTACATATGAAACAGGATCTGATTACCTATCCTACACAACTGGTACTACATATGAAACAGGATCTGATTACCTATCCAACACAACTGGTACTCCATATGAAACAGGATTTACCTATCCAACACAACTGGTACTCCATATGAAACAGGATCTGATTACCTAACCAACACAACAGGTACTCCATATGAAACAGGATCTGATTACCTATCCATCACAACTGGTACTCCATATGAAACAGGATCTGATTATCTATCCAACACAACTGGTACTACATATGAAACAGGATCTAATTACCTATCTTACACAACTGGTACTCCATATGAAACAAGATATGATTACCTATCTAACACAACTGGTACTGCATATGAAACAGGATCTGATTACCTATCTTACACAACTGGTACTCCATATGAAACAGGATCTGATTACCTATCTAACACAACTGGTACTGCATATGAAACAGGATCTGATTATCTATCCAACACAACTGGTACTTCATATGAAACAGGATCTAATTACCTATCTAACACAACTGGTACTACATATGAAACAGGATCTAATTACATATCCAACACAACTGGTACTCCATATGAAACAGGATCTGATTAGCTATCCAACACAACTGGTACTCCATATGAAACAGGATCTAATTACCTATCTAACAACACTGGTACTACATATCAAACAGGATCTAATTACCTATCCAACACAACTGGTACTACATATGAAACAGGATCTAATTACCTATCTAACACAACTGGTACTCCATATGAAACAGGGTCTGATTACCTATCCAACACAACTGGTACTACATATGAAACAGGATCTAATTACCTATCTAACACAACTGGTACTCCATATGAAACAGGATCTGATTACATATCCAACACAACTGGTACTACATATGAAACAGGGTATAATTACCTAACCAACACAACTGGTACTCCATATGAAACAGGATCTGATTACCTATCCAACACAACTGGTACTACATATGAAACAGGATCTGATTACCTATCCAACACAACTGGTACTACATATGAAACAGGATCTGATTACTAACACAACTGGTACTCCATATGAAACAGGATCTGATTACCTATCCAACACAACTGGTACTCCATATGAAACAGGATCTAATTACCTATCTAACACAACTGGTACTACATATGAAACAGGATCTGATTACCAACACAACTGGTACTACATATGAAACAGGATCTGATTACCAACACAACTGGTACTCCATATGAAACAGGATCTGATTATCTATCCAACACAACTGGTACTCCATATGAAACAGGATCTGATTACCTATCAAACACAACTGGTACTACATATGAAACAGGATCTGATTACCTATCCAACACAACTGGTACTACATATGAAACAGGATCTAATTACCTATCCAACACAACTGGTACTACATATGAAACAGGATCTGATTACCTATCTAACACAACTGGTATTACATATGAAACAGGATCTAATTACCTATCCAACACAACTGGTACTACATATGAAACAGGATCTGATTACCTATCTTACACAACTGGTACTCCATATGAAACAAGATATGATTACCTATCTAACACAACTGGTACTGCATATGAAACAGGATCTGATTATCTATCCAACACAACTGGTACTCCATATGAAACAGGATCTGATTACCTATCCAACACATCTGGTACTACATATGAAACAGGATTTAATAACCTATCCAACACAACTGGTACTTCACATGAAACAGGATCTAATTATCTATCCAACACAACTGGTACTACATATGAAACAGGATCTAATTACCTATCTTACACAACTGGTACTCCATATGAAACAAGATATGATTACCTATCTAACACAACTGATACTGCATATGAAACAGGATCTGATTACCTATCTTACACAACTGGTACTCCATATGAAACAAGATATGATTACCTATCTAACACAACTGGTACTGCATATGAAACAGGATCTGATTACCTATCTAACACAACTGGTACTACATATGAAACAGGATCTAATTACCTATCCAACACAACTGGTACTCCATATGAAACAGGATCTAATTACCTATCTAACACAACTGGTACTACATATGAAACGGGATCTGATTACCAACACAACTGGTACTACATATGAAACAGGATCTGATTACCAACACAACTGGTTCTACATATGAAACAGGATCTAATTACCAACACAACTGGTACTACATATGAAACAGGATCTGGTTACCTATCCAACACAACTAGTACTCCATATGAAACAGGATCTGGTTACCTAACCAACACAACTGGTACTACATATGAAACAGGATCTAATTACCTATCCAACACAACTGGTACTACATATGAAACAGGATCTGATTACCTATCCAACACAACTGGTACTCCATATGAAACAGGATCTGATTATCTATCCAACACAACAGGTACTACATATGAAACAGGATCTGACTTACTATCCAACACAACTGGTACTACATATGAAACAGGATATGATTACATATCCAACACAACTGGTACTACATATGAAACAGGATCTGATTACCTATCCTACACAACTGGTACTACATATGAAACAGGATCTGATTACCTATCCAACACAACTGGTACTCCATATGAAACAGGATTTACCTATCCAACACAACTGGTACTCCATATGAAACAGGATCTGATTACCTAACCAACACAACAGGTACTCCATATGAAACAGGATCTGATTACCTATCCATCACAACTGGTACTCCATATGAAACAGGATCTGATTATCTATCCAACACAACTGGTACTACATATGAAACAGGATCTAATTACCTATCTTACACAACTGGTACTCCATATGAAACAAGATATGATTACCTATCTAACACAACTGGTACTGCATATGAAACAGGATCTGATTACCTATCTTACACAACTGGTACTCCATATGAAACAGGATCTGATTACCTATCTAACACAACTGGTACTGCATATGAAACAGGATCTGATTATCTATCCAACACAACTGGTACTTCATATGAAACAGGATCTAATTACCTATCTAACACAACTGGTACTACATATGAAACAGGATCTAATTACATATCCAACACAACTGGTACTCCATATGAAACAGGATCTGATTAGCTATCCAACACAACTGGTACTCCATATGAAACAGGATCTAATTACCTATCTAACAACACTGGTACTACATATCAAACAGGATCTAATTACCTATCCAACACAACTGGTACTACATATGAAACAGGATCTAATTACCTATCTAACACAACTGGTACTCCATATGAAACAGGGTCTGATTACCTATCCAACACAACTGGTACTACATATGAAACAGGATCTAATTACCTATCTAACACAACTGGTACTCCATATGAAACAGGATCTGATTACATATCCAACACAACTGGTACTACATATGAAACAGGGTATAATTACCTAACCAACACAACTGGTACTCCATATGAAACAGGATCTGATTACCTATCCAACACAACTGGTACTACATATGAAACAGGATCTGATTACCTATCCAACACAACTGGTACTACATATGAAACAGGATCTGATTACTAACACAACTGGTACTCCATATGAAACAGGATCTGATTACCTATCCAACACAACTGGTACTCCATATGAAACAGGATCTAATTACCTATCTAACACAACTGGTACTACATATGAAACAGGATCTGATTACCAACACAACTGGTACTACATATGAAACAGGATCTGATTACCAACACAACTGGTACTACATATGAAACAGGATCTAATTACCAACACAACTGGTACTACATATGAAACAGGATCTGGTTACCTATCCAACACAACTGGTACTCCATATGAAACAGGATCTGGTTACCTAACCAACACAACTGGTACTACATATGAAACAGGATCTAATTACCTATCCAACACAACTGGTACTACATATGAAACAGGATCTGATTACCTATCCAATACAACTGGTACTCCATATGAAACAGGATCTGATTATCTATCCAACACAACAGGTACTACATATGAAACAGGATCTGACTTACTATCCAACACAACTGGTACTACATATGAAACAGGATATGATTACATATCCAACACAACTGGTACTACATATGAAACAGGATCTGATTACCTATCCTACACAACTGGTACTACATATGAAACAGGATCTGATTACCTATCCAACACAACTGGTACTCCATATGAAACAGGATTTACCTATCCAACACAACTGGTACTCCATATGAAACAGGATCTGATTACCTAACCAACACAACAGGTACTCCATATGAAACAGGATCTGATTACCTATCCATCACAACTGGTACTCCATATGAAACAGGATCTGATTATCTACACAACACAACTGGTACTCCATATGAAACAGGATCTGATTATCTATCCAACACAACTGGTACTCCATATGAAACAGGATCTGATTACCTATCCAACACAACTGGTACTACATATGAAACAGGATCTGATTACCTATCCAACACAACTGGTACTACATATGAAACAGGATCTAATTACCTATCCAACACAACTGGTACTACATATGAAACAGGATCTGATTACCTATCTAACACAACTGGTATTACATATGAAACAGGATCTAATTACCTATCCAACACAACTGGTACTACATATGAAACAGGATCTGATTACCTATCCAACACAACTGGTACTACATATGAAACAGGATCTGATTACCTATCTAACACAACTGGTATTACATATGAAACAGGATCTAATTACCTATCTAACACAACTGGTACTACATATGAAACAGGATCTAATTACCTATCTAACACAACTGGTACTACATATGAAACAGGATCTGATTACCAACACAACTGGTACTACATATGAAACAGGATCTGATTACCAACACAACTGGTACTACATATGAAACAGGATATAAATACCAACACAACTGGTACTACATATGAAACAGGATCTGGTTACCTATCCAACACAACTGGTACTCCATATGAAACAGGATCTGGTTACCTAACCAACACAACTGGTACTACATATGAAACAGGATCTAATTACCTATCCAACACAACTGGTACTACATATGAAACAGGATCTGATTACCTATCCAACACAACTGGTACTCCATATGAAACAGGATCTGATTATCTATCCAACACAACAGGTACTACATATGAAACAGGATCTGACTAACTATCCAACACAACTGGTACTACATATGAAACAGGATATGATTACATATCCAACACAACTGGTACTACATATGAAACAGGATCTGATTACCTATCCAACACAACTGGTACTACATATGAAACAGGATCTGATTACCTATCCAACACAACTGGTACTCCATATGAAACAGGATCTGATTACCTAACCAACACAACAGGTACTCCATATGAAACAGGATCTGATTACCTATCCATCACAACTGGTACTCCATATGAAACAGGATCTGATTATCTATACAATGCAACTGGTACTACATATGAAACAAGATCTAATTACCTATACAACACAACTGGTACTACATATGAAACAGGATATGATTATCTATCCAACACAACTGGTACTCCATATGAAACAGGATCTGATTACCTATCCAACACAACTGGTACTACATATGAAACAGGATCTAATTATCTATCCAACACAACTGGTACTACATATGAAACAGGATCTGATTATCTATCCAACACAACTGGTACTCCATATGAAACAGGATCTAATTACCAATCTAACACAACTGGTACTACATATGAAACAGGATCTGATTACCTATCTAACACAACTGGTACTCCATATGAAACAGGATCTAATTACCTATCTAACACAACTGGTACTCCATATGAAACAGGATCTGATTACCTATCTAACACAACTGGTACTACATATGAAACAGGATCTGATTACCAACACAACTGGTACTACATATGAAACAGGATCTGATTACCTATCCATCACAACTGGTACTACATATGAAACAGGATCTGATTACCTATCTAACACAACTGGTACTCCATATGAAACAGGATCTAATTACCTATCTAACACAACTGGTACTCCATATGAAACAGGATCTGATTACCTATCTAACACAACTGGTACTACATATGAAACAGGATCTAATTACCTATCCATCACAACTGGTACTACATATGAAACAGGATCTAATTACCTATCCATCACAACTGGTACTACATATGAAACAGGATCTAATTACCTATCCATCACAACTGGTACTCCATATGAAACAGGATCTGATTACCTAACCAACACAACTGGTACTACATATGAAACAGGATCTGATTACCTATCTAACACAACTGGTACTACATATGAAACAGGATCTGATTACCTATCCAACACAACTGGTACTACATATGAAACAGGATCTAATTACCTATCTAACACAACTGGTACTACATATGAAACAGGATCTAATTATCTATCCAACACAACTGGTACTCCATATGAAACAGGATCTGATTACCTATCCAACACAACTGGTACTCCATATGAAACAGGATCTGATTACCAACACAACTGGTACTCCATATGAAACAGGATCTGATTACCAACACAACTGGTACTACATATGAAACAGGATCTGATTACCTATCCATCACAACTGGTACTACATATGAAACATGATCTGATTATCTATCCAACACAACTGGTACTACATATGAAACAGGATCTGATTACCTATCCAACACAACTGGTACTCCATATGAAACAGGATCTGATTACCAACACAACTGGTACTCCATATGAAACAGGATCTGATTACCAACACAACTGGTACTACATATGAAACAGGATCTGATTACCTATCCATCACAACTGGTACTACATATGAAACATGATATGATGAACTATCCAACACAACTGGTACTACATATGAAACAGGATCTGATTACCTATCCAACACAACTGGTACTACATATGAAACAGGATCTGATTACCTATCCAACACAACTGGTACTACATATGAAACAGGATCTAATTACCAACACAACTGGTACTACATATGAAACAGGATCTAATTACCTATCCAACACAACTGGTACTACATATGAAACAAGATATGATTATTTATCTAACACAACTGGTACTCCATATGAAACAGGATATGATTACCTATACAACACAACTGGTACTACATATGAAACAGGATCTGACTAACTATCCAGAGCAAATAGGATCCCTCTCAGGTTTTGTTGGGTTTCGTGTTGCTCTGCTCAGTATTTATTATTTTATGTGTGTCTTTTGTTCTTTTTCTTTTATTGCCATGGCGTTTTAAGTTTATTTTCAACCTAATGAGTTTGAATGTCAAAATTGTATGTTTTGTCTCTCTTTTGTATATAGAGTAAGACGAAGTTCCATTTATTAATCTTACATTTTTGTCACCAAATACTGGTAAGAATCAATTTTTGGCTTTGTATTTAGGAAACACTGATGGTGTCTTTATCAAAAGAAAATTTCTAATACCATATCTTATTTATAGGGTTCTCTAGTCTGGAGGTACACATTTCTTCATGTCTATAAAGTCATCTAACAAAGTAACAAATTCAAAACATTTTAGTTCTATACTATCAACATGAAATGAACAAAAATAACATATTTTATTGTAATTGTGCTTGATGTAAAGAGTCTTCATATAAAAAATGAGAGAAAAATAAACATAACAGGAAAATACAGTATAAACAGTATAAGCAAATAATAATATTTAGAGATGAAACATTTGGGATAAATTTATAACAATACATCTAAAACAGAAAGAGAACAGAATGTAAGAACAATGAATGTATCACTGATCTATCTATTTCAAAAGAATATAATGACGGTCTGGATTTGGGGGAGGATTACAAAAGAATACTTCCTATAAAATCTGATACAACTTGTATAATAGTATATGACAGTTCAATCATATGTTTTAGAGTTTGATGTGAATTCTATTTTTATTGAACAAGTACACATTTTGTGCCAGCTGAAGCACACCTCAGGGTGTGGGATTTTCTAGCAGTGTTACTTACCAATTGATGGCCTTTGACGGTTTTCTGCTCTTTGGTTAGGTTGTTGTCTCTTTGACACACTCCCCATTTCCATTCTCAATTTTAGAAAGACAAATCATTGCATGGAAATGAAACTTTTTAACTACAGAAAAGGACAACACCCGCCCACCTCATACCATTAATTGACAAGATATATCTACTGTCATACAAATACTGGTTTTATTGCTGACTCACATTGAGTTAGAACATTTGTTCCTTTTAATCAAAGTATAAATCTATCTGAGTCAATATCAAGAAAAAGATCAGGATGTGAAGCAGACCTTCTTGTTTCAGAAGTATCCTTAATTCACTCTTTTAGAATCTAATGCATTTTGGGTAATATATTAAAAGTGCACACCAAAATATTATGATTGGTTTGAAGCGTCCAAAACCAAAAGAAATTCAGCCAATGATGTATTAAAGTTTTTTCATTTTGATGTAAGATGAGTGGAATTACCCATAGTCCTTTTAATTTTGATAAGGGGAATTATAAGTTCACTGGATATATAAAATGAAAGCACTCTGGGGTAAACTAAATTTGTAAAGTTGATAAAAGCATATAGAATACATAATTCTTTACAAAGGACTTTTAAATGGCATCCATATACCGACCAAACTAAAACTGGTGGTAAACTTAGTTGACTCAGAAATGTAAACAGTTCCTGCTCAACTAGTGAGGGCTGTTATGATGCTCATTCAAGTCAAAATCTGATGATTAATAATTGTTAGCTGTTCTATCTAAACACCTTGAGATTTACTTTCAAGTGTTCAATATAATATATTCAACATATAAAACAATTGATATTGTTAACAATATCTTAATATCATGATAGAAAAGATTAACAAGTGTTTAGGTATAAATTTTACATAGAAAAAATCATAAAGTTTATAATGAACTGTTACAAAGTAAAAAGAAAATAAAGTAATATAGAAAAAAAAGAACAATTGTAAATCAAGTACAAAACAAAAGTGTAAAACTTTTCACTAGAAACAGAATTAAAATATAAAATGACTTTTACAAATGAACTGACCATTCTAAACTTTTTTAATCATTAACCTTTATTTCCACTTATTTATAAATCCTAAGGAAATAAAATAACACTATAAAATACCCGTCGGTCAAAAACACTTTGTGGGAAAAAAATAATAAAGATTAATAAATATGAGGCCTATCTTACAAAAGAGTACAAACTGAACACTTGTAGGACAAAATAATAAAGATCAATAAATATGAGGCCTATCTTACAAAACAGTACAAACTGAACAAATAATAAAGATTAATAAATATGAGGCCTATCTTACAAAACAGTACAAACTGAACACTTGCTAACATGAACTTGTTGTTGTTGAACACGTTGATCATTATCTAATGCATTGTCCACTGGTTGTGGTATGACTGGAGGAAGATATGCCCTAGTCAAATTCAAATTTCTAGCACTAAATCTTTCTGCGATATCTTGTAACAACCGTTCGTGCGAGTCTCGTGAGTTACGACTCTGAGTATCCTCTTCCTCATCAGGACTGTATAAAACTGGTTGTTCACTTTCAAAGTATTTATTTAAATCTGGTTGAGCAAACATCATAACTTTGTGTATTATTTCCCTGTACTTGTCATTTAAATCAGCATGAATACCTGTTCCTCCATGGCCTCCCACTCCTGTAAAGGAATATCAAAGTTTTAATTTATATATATTTATACAGTAAATATCAGTAAACAAAGTAATGTTGGCAAGCAACTTTTTTTTTACAAGTTTCATGAGAAGAAAAATAACTTGAATTTGAATTGTCAGGAATATGTCAAACTTAGATCTTTCCTTATATAAATATATCAAGAAAATAAATTGCTGCAAAGTTGCCTTGAGAGATCTATAAGCCAAATTGAGAATGTACAGGAATAAGTTGGTTTACAGTAATTTTTAACTTGTGGTAGACTAATTCTAAATTTCTGTGGCATTATGGTGGTCCTTAAATATTTTTTTTTATAAAGAATAAATTTTTCAATTCTCATCTTTTAAAATATCAGTACAGCAACCTACATGTGGCGGTATTAAGCCCCAGTATGCATATATTCAAAAATTTAAAAGGATACAAATGTTTAGGGCAAAATTACTTCAAATGTTTACATGGAATCTTTGTTGTATAAAAAAAAAAAATTCTTTCTAATCTTATCATCCACAAAGGTTCTTTAAACTTCAGCAGTATGGGGACCTATAGTTGTCAATTTCTGTGTCATTTGGTCTCTTGTGTAGAGTTATCTCATTGGCAAACAAACCACATCTTCTTTTTTTATATCTAAAATCACTTTTACCTTTCATCTGTATATAGACGAGCTGTGAGAAGATGAGAGACATGCCACCAGGTGGCGGCCAAGATACTGACTCAAACATGATTGGTATGACAGGTTTCTTCAATAGATCGGCAAGACTAAGTTCTCTGTTACAGTGATGAGATATGATGTACTTAGGAGTCAGACATGACAAAAATATCTAAAAATAAAAGTCAAATATCTTTATGAATTGAAAAATATGCTTATTAAAAAAAAAAAATTTCAACCAGAATTAAACTCTGCTATGTACTACAGTGTATACTTTGTTTTGGAAAAGTATTATCATATGAATGAGAGTAAATGAAACATGATTCTAACATGACGTCCTTCAAATGCTTTGAGTACACACCCGTGGTAAAATAAGAATATATTGATTAGGATGTTCTGTTCGCACTCCCACGTAATATGTTTGTTTATGAATGAGATACCCGACGTCAGAATATAAGCATTTTACGGGAAAATACACGCTTGTGAAACGGAAAATCATCACAACATTGAAACGTAAACAAACCATGTTAAACTGTTGTTTAAGCCAATTTTTTTTTTACACAAATAAAACAAATATGTAAATTATCATTAAAATGCATTCAAAACTATCTAAATACGTTATTGTAAATAGTTTAAGCTTGTCACTAATTCGTTTAATCCGTTCTTTTGCGCCATTTTAAAAGTGTGTTTATGTATGGGAACGGCAAATATTTGCCTACACCTAGACCGCTTCGATCCAAAAGAATTGCCGAATTTGTCCTATTAGAATCGAAATAATTCATGGGGGCTTGAATATATCTTTATTTTACCACGGGTTGGCCCTTTATGCCGATATTTTACCCCTTGCTTACTCTCAGGGTAAAATATTTGTCATAAAGGGCCAACCCGTGGTAAAATCACGATATATTCAAGCCCCCATGAATAATTTCTTAAGTATAATATGTTAATAGGCAAATGATTAAAAAAAAATGTTACAATACCTTGCACTGTCTAACTCCTGCATCAATTTTAGTACTCAGCTGATCACCTCCCCCCATCTGACCAATATCCATCCAACATGAGAATCCAGACTTCTCCAGTTTGTCACGTAACAGGCTCACTTCATCTTGTATATCCCACTGATAGCTGATGAACACTTGTGGTGGTTCCTGGGTGGAATCAGCTATAAAATAAAATAACAGTTCCAGATTTTTTAAAGTGCTCTTTTGTACAATGAAAAACAACATTATTATGTCACAGAAATTTCTATGATAAAAATCATAATGTTGTAATTATACAAATCTAAAATTTGCGCCTTGAATTCAGCTATTTTTATTAAAGCTATGAAAATCTTTCATTGATTGATTTATTGTTGATGTTTTAATGCCACTTTCAGCCCTCTCCACTATATTGTTGCTAGTTTGAATTGGTCAAACTCTTCTAATTTTAAGAGACAGTACAAACGTTGAGAAAGTCTTTACATAAGGGAGACAATCAGGGTTTCCCCTGGGTAATTTTTTTTTTTCGCCACCTCTTTCGCCAAAACAATATATTTTTCACCACTCTATTATTTTTTTCACCAAGTAACACAACTTTATTTTTCTTTTAAAATTTCTCTTTTATCCAGCCCCCCCCCCCCCCTAAATAAGAAGTGTTTTTTAACAACAAAACAAAACAAAGCATCTTATCACTTGGAATTGATCACTCGTGTAAGGTGTAGTCGTTACATTGAAGGGTTACTCTCATGCCGACCTTTTGAATAGATTTCATCATAACGACAGTTTTCATTTCTAGACCATCTTAAATAAGTAAAACAATATGCTTGAAACACATGTGTCACTGAAACGACTTTGAAGTACCCACTCAAATCAATGTTCTATATGAAAGTAAAAGGATAAAGTTTTAAATCAGAGACCTTTCTTGCTTTTGAACATTTTTCGTCATAACAACAATTTTATTTTCTGGACTATCATTAAAAGAAGGAGAGGAAGGGTAAAATGTTTGCTTCAAACATGTGCGTCGCAAAGTGATTAATAAATCCCTTTTGTAACATGTGACAGAAGCCCTTTAACCATTTCATTTTGTCATATCATACAATCAACACCTTTATTAATTAGTTCTTTGAAGTCGATAGCTATGAATGCAATCAGCTGATTATTGATTTTCTGTCAAAATCTTAACGAGTTCAAGGTGAATTCTGTTTATTGTCTGATCGGTAAAGTCAGAGAAACCCGAAAAAAAGTAAATAAACAAGATGGCTGAAAATAAATCATTTTATGTATTTCTTTCGCCAAATTCTTTCGTCAATGACGAATTTTAATCGCCACTATTATTATTTTTTCGCAAATTGCGAAAATGGCAACCGCCAGCGGAAACCCTGGAGACAATCCATTCTTAACAATAACACAACATATTTTCTTATTTTGAACAAAAAAATATTCTTAAGTTCTTAAGGCATATCAAACATAGTAGGGCGGTGTTTTGAAATCTTATAAAATGTTGTGTCTACAAAGAACTTGTTGAACTACATCTGATTATCAAACAAAAAGTATGTGTCACATTTATACTACTAGAGAAATAAATGAAATAGATCTATAATTGTAAAGAATGTACAAACTAGAGGCTCTAAAGAGCCTGTGTCGCTCACCTTGGTCTATGTGAATATTCAACAAAGGACACAGATGGATTCATGACAAAATTGTGTTTTTGGTGATGGTGATGTCTTTGTAGATCTTACTTTACTGAACATTCTTGCTGTGTACAATTTTCCTAATCTATAATTATTGGTTTCAGTGGAAAATGTTAGTAAAAATTTACAAAATTTATGAAAATTGTTAAAAAATTGACTATAAAGGGCAACAACTCCTTAGGGGTCAATTGACAATTTTGGTCATGTTGACTTATTTTTAGGTCTTACTTTGCTGTAAATTATTGCTGTTTACTGTTTATCTCTATCTATAATAATATTCAAGATAATAACAAAAAACAGCAAAATTTCCTTAAAATTATCAATTCAGGGGCAGCAACCTTACAACCAGTTGTCCACTTCATCTGAAAATTTAAAAGCAGATAGATCTTGACCTGATAAACAATATCAACCCCTATCAGATTTGCTCTAAATGCTTTGGTTTTTGAGTTATAAGCCAAAAACTGCATTTTACCCCTATGTTCTATTTTTAGCCATGGTGGCCATCTTGGTCGGTTGGCAGGGTCATCGGACACAATTTTTATTCTAAATACCCCAATGAGGATTGTGGCCAAGTTTGGTTTAATTTGGCCCAGTAGTTTTAGAGAAGAAGATTTTTGTAAAAGATAACTTAGATTTACGAACTAGAGGCTCTAACGAGCCTGTGTCGCTCACCTTGGTATATATATGTGAATATTAAACAAAAGAAGCAAATAGATTCATGACAAAATTGTGTTTTGGTGATGGTGATGTGTTTGTACATCTTACTTTACTGAACATTCTTGCTGCTTACAATTATCTTTATCTATAATGAACTTGGCCCAGTAGTTTCAGTGGAAAATGTTAGTATAAATTTACAAATTTTATGAAATTGTTAAAAATTGACTATAAAGGACAATAACTCCTTAGGGGGTCAATTGACCATTTCAGTCATGTTAAATTCTTTGTAAATCTTATTTTTCTGAACATTATTGCTGTTTACAGTTTATCTCTATCTATAATGGTATTCAAGATAATAACCCAAAACAGTAAAATTTCCATAAAATTACCAATTCAGGGGCAACAACCCAACAATGGATTGTCCGATTTATCTGAAAATTTAAGGACAGATAGATCTTGACCTGATGAACAATTTAACCACAGTCAGATTTGCTCTAAATGCTTTGGTTTTTGAGTTATAAGCCAAAAACTGCATTTTACCCCTTATGTTCTATTTTAAGCCATGGCGGCCATCTTGGTTGGTTCACTGGGTCACCGAACACATTTTTGAAATAAGATACCCCAATGATGATTGTGGCCAGGTTTGGATTAATTTGGCACAGTAGTTTCAGAGAAGAAGATTTTTGTAAAAGATTACTAAGATTAACGAAAAATGGTTAAAAATTGACTATAAAGGGCAATAACTCCTAAAGGGGTCAACTGACCATTTCGGTCAAGTTGACTTATTTGTAAATCTTACTTTGCTGAACATTATTGCTGTTTACAGTTTATCTTTATCTATAATGGTATTCAAGATAATAACCCAAAACAGTAAAATTTCCATAAAATTACCAATTCAGGGGCAGCAACCCAACAACGGATTGTCCGATATATCTGAAATTTTAAGGGCAGATAGATCTTGACCTGATGAACAATTTAACCACAGTCAGATTTGCTCTGAATGCTTTGGTCTTTGAGTTATAAGCCAAAAACTGCATTTTACCCCTTATGTTCTATTTTAAGCCATGGCGGCCATCTTGGTTGGTTGACCGGGTCACCGAACACATTTTTTTAAATAGATACCCCAATGATAATTGTGGCCAAGTTTGGATTAATTTGGCACAGTAGTTTCAGAGAAGAAGATTTTTTGTAAAAGATTACTAAGATTTACGAAAAATGGTTAAAAATTGACTATAAAGGGCAATAACTCCTAAAGGGGTCAACTGACCATTTTGGTCATGTTGACTTATTTGTAAATCTTACTTTGCTGAACATTATTCCTGTTAACAGTCTATCTATATCTATAATAGTATTCAAGATAATAACCCAAAACAGTAAAATTTCCATTAAATTACCAATTCAGGGGCAGCAACCCAACAACGGATTGTCCAATATATCTGAAAATTTATGGGCAGATAAATCTTGACCTGATGAACAATTTAACCACAGTCAGATTTTTTATTTTAGCCATGGCGGCCATCTTGGTTGGTTGACCGGGTCACCGAACACATTTTTTAAACTAGATACCCCAATGATGATTTTGGCCACGTAGTTTCAGAGGGGAAGATTTTTGTAAAAGTTAACAACGACGACTGACGCCGGATGACGCCAGACGCCAAGTGATGGGAAAAGCTCACTTGGCCCTTCGGGGTAGGTGAGCTAAAAAGGAATCCAGTCACACCTTTTATTTTTCATATCAATAAAACAGTAAAGTGCACTGCAATAACATATGACTTTTATAAACAAAATTCTGTTTATTGGATTTCACAAAATCTTAATCTAAAGTGACATTCTATTTATTCTATTCTTCTGTAGATCTATATTTCAAATTTGACTGCTGATTTTTACGTTTTTATTCAAATACTATTTTTGCAAGAATTGAAACTTCAACTACAATTTTTTTTTAATTTACACTATTAAATTTCATCCATCTAAGTTGTGTAAGAATTGACCCGATGTGAAAGCAAATAATTGTTTTTACCTCTTCCAGTGTTTATAACATCAATGACATCATCTCTCTCTAACTTCTCCAGGTAACTTATCAACATATCTACTGCTAAACCTGTATTGCCACCAGCATGGATCCAGTCAGCCAGGAGAGCTAAAGCTGGATTAATGTTATCCATTAAATTATCTCTTTGTTCTTCTTTATAACCTAAAAATGGACGTTATTAGACATAAACAAACAAATAGCTAAAGATGTTAAAAATCCTGAACCACTTCTGACTAATACAATTGTTATGACAGTGAATGAAAGGAAAATTCTTATGAAGATGAAGTTAACAAGAACCATTGGAAGATCCAACTTTTCATATCATTTGTAGTTTGCTGTTCATTTCAGGAAACAAATACCAAGATAAATATGTAGAACTCTGAAGTGCGACGGGGACGCTACAGTACGATAGTTATGCTAAAGTGTTATCGTCTACTCTAAAGTCTGATGCCTACATACCCTAAAATGTGATAGTCCCAGAAAGTACTGACGTAGTTGGATTATGACACAGTCATTTATACAAACCAAAAATGAACATGCAGGAAGATGAAATAAATAATGGAAGTGAACAGATGCATATTAATGTTTTCGTTATCGTTAAACATTGTCGATTTTATTGAAGAGTATAAACGTCCGTAAATAAAGGTACAAGTTCATAAATTGTCCATTAAAACATCAGTGTGTACATTGTAGTAAAATATAAACATGTATTAATACTTGCTACGAAAAAGGGAAAAGCTTGAACAACAACCCCTTTATCTCCCATTTAAATTAAAGCTAATACAAATATTTATTCTGACAATGATCGAATTTTGTATTTGTAACTGACAACTTAAAGGGGATGTATTTAAAATAAATAGGCTGTGTAAACGGCATGCTACATGAATTATCCAATACACCCCTCTTCCTAAACATGCATGAAATATTTGCCACTGGACGTTAAGCATCCAAAAATCAATATAATACAACTGAATCGTTAAAATTCATTTAAAGGAAAAATAGTATTTTGTGACACCTAAATAACCCTTTTAAGCAATTATTATAAGGTCACATAAGACTAACAGCAAAGCTAAAGCCTATCGTATTATATGTTATATCATAACAAACTTGATTTTGCAAAAAGACTTGTTTTTAACATTAGTGCCCTTGAACCTTTCTCTTTTGGTCCATCACACTTTAGCATGCTTTACCATTGCTCTCTAGCGTGTTATACCATTGCACTTTAGCAAACAAACAACCATCGCACTTTAGCCTGACCATCGCACTTTAGACTCCTACATATTTATACTCTCCTGACTGAGTGAATATTATTTTAAATGTTGGTGGATGTACAACACAAGAGATCCTAGGGAAGCTTGAAAGAAGATTAGAGTTTAAAAATCTCTCTCTTTAAAAAAAAATAATATATTTACCCATAAGTTTGGACAAAGCCATCCAGTCCTGGTTTTCCTCTCCTGAACTGAGAAGCTTTGCAGAACCTTTTATCCACACTGGAAGCTGATTGTTGTATTTTTCTATATTTTCTTTTTCAATATCTATTTGAGGTAGAATGTTCCCCTGTAGTCCTAGGGGTAATGGTTGAGGGTAAAAGTTCTGTATGTTGTTTGTTTTTACTCTTCTATAATCACAGCATACAACCTGTACATTAAAAGGAAGTCAGTAAATAGTTATATGCTATCAGTAAACTAGAGGCTCTAAAGAGCCTGTGTCGCTCACCTTGGTCTATGTGCATATTAAACAAAGGACACAAATGGATTCATGACAAAATTGTATTTTGGTTATGGTGATGTGTTTGAAGTTCTTACTTTACTGAACGATTTTGCTTCTTACAATTATATCTATCATGAACTTTGCCCATTAGTAACAGAGAACTATATTTGGTAAAAATTTACATAAATTTACCAAATTAATGAAAATTGTTAAAAATTGACTATAAAGGGCAATAACTCCTTAAGGGGTCAATTGACCATTTAGGTCATGTTGACTTATTTGTAGATCTTACTTTGCTGAACATTATTGCTGTTTACAGTTTATCGCTATCTATAATAGTATTCAAGATAACCAAAAACGGACAAATTTCTTTAAAAATTACCAATTGGAGGGCAGCAACCCAACAACCAGTTGTCCAATTCATCTGAAAAATTCAGGGTAGATAGATATTGACTTGATTAACAATTTAACTTCTTGTCAGATTTGCTCTAGATGCTTTGGTTTCATAGTTATAAGCAAAAAACTGCATTTTACCCCTATGTTCTATTTTTAGCCGTGGCGGCCATCTTGGTTGAATGGCCAGGTCATCGGACACATTTTTCAGATTTATGAAAAATGGTTAAAGATTGACTATAAAGGGCAATAACTCCTAAAAGGGTCAACTGACCATTTTGGTCATGTTGACTTATTTGTAGATCTTACTTTGCTGAACATTATTGCTGTTTACAATTTATCTCTATCTATAATAATATTCAAGATAATAACCAAAAACAGCAAAATTTCCTCAAAATTACCAATTCAGGGGCAGCAACCCAACAACCAATTGACCGATTCATCTGAAAATTTCAGGGCAGATAGTTCTTGACCTGATAAACATTTTTATCCCATGTCAGATTTCCTCAAAATGCTTTGGTTTTTGAGTTATAAGCCAAAAACTGCATTTTACCCCTATGTTCTATTTTTAGCGGTGGCGGCCATCTTGGTTGGTTGACCAGGTCACGCCACACATTTTTTAAACTAGATACCCCAAAGATGATTGTGGCCAAGTTTGGATTAATTTGGCCAAGTAGTTTCAGAGGAGAAGATTTTTGTAAAAGATTACTTTAATTTACGAAAAATGGTTAAAAATTGACTATAAAGGGCAATAACTCCTAAACGGGTCAACTGACCATTTTGGTCATGTTGACTTATTTGTAGATCTTACTTTGCTGAACATTATTGCTGTTTACAGTTTATCTCTATCTATAATAATATTCAAGATAATAACCAAAAACTGCAAAATTTCCTCAAAATTACCAATTCAGGGGCAGCAACCCAACAACCAATTGACCGATTCATCTGAAAATTTCAGGGCAGATAGTTCTTGACCTGATAAACATTTTTATCCCATGTCAGATTTCCTCAAAATGCTTTGGTTTTTGAGTTATAAGCCAAAAACTGCATTTTACCCCTATGTTCTATTTTTAGCGGTGGCGGCCATCTTGGTTGGTTGACCAGATCACGCCACACATTTTTTAAACTAGATACCCCAAAGATGATTGTGGCCAAGTTTGGATTAATTTGGCCAAGTAGTTTCAGAGGAGAAGATTTTTGTAAAAGATTACTTTAATTTACGAAAAATGGTTAAAAATTGACTATAAAGGGCAATAACTCCTAAACGGGTCAACTGACCATTTTGGTCATGTTGACTTATTTGTAGATCTTACTTTGCTGAACATTATTGCTATTTACAGTTTATCTCTATCTATAATAATATTCAAGATAATAACCAAAAACAGCAAAATTTCCTCAAAATTACCAATTCAGGGGCAGCAACCCAACAACCGATTGACCGATTCATCTGAAAATTTTACAGCAGATAGATCTTGACCTGATAAACATTTTTATCCCATGTCAGATTTCCTCAAAATGCTTTGGTTTTTGAGTTATAAGCCAAAAACTGCATTTTACCCCTTTGTTCTATTTTTAGCCGTGACGGCCATCTTGGTTGGTTGACCAGGTCACGCCACACATTTTTTAAACTAGATACCCCAAAAATGATTTAGGCCAAGTTTGGATTAATTTGGCCAAGTAGTTTCAGAGGAGAAGATTTTTGTAAAAGACTACTTTAATTAACGAAAAATGGTTAAAAATTGACTATAAAGGGCAATAACTCCTAAACGGGTCAACTGACCATTTTGGTCATGTTGACTTATTTGTAGATCTTACTTTGCTGAACATTATTGCTGTTTACAGTTTATCTCTATCTATAATAATATTCAAGATAATAACCAAAAACTGCAAAATTTCCTCAAAATTACCAATTCAGGGGCAGCAACCCAACAACCAATTGACCGATTCATCTGAAAATTTCAGGGCAGATAGTTCTTGACCTGATAAACATTTTTATCCCATGTCAGATTTCCTCAAAATGCTTTGGTTTTTGAGTTATAAGCCAAAAACTGCATTTTACCCCTATGTTCTATTTTTAGCGGTGGCGGCCATCTTGGTTGGTTGACCAGATCACGCCACACATTTTTTAAACTAGATACCCCAAAGATGATTGTGGCCAAGTTTGGATTAATTTGGCCAAGTAGTTTCAGAGGAGAAGATTTTTGTAAAAGATTACTTTAATTTACGAAAAATGGTTAAAAATTGACTATAAAGGGCAATAACTCCTAAACGGGTCAACTGACCATTTTGGTCATGTTGACTTATTTGTAGATCTTACTTTGCTGAACATTATTGCTGTTTACAGTTTATCTCTATCTATAATAATATTCAAGATAATAACCAAAAACAGCAAAATTTCCTCAAAATTACCAATTCAGGGGCAGCAACCCAACAACTGATTGACCGATTCATCTGAAAATTTTACAGCAGATAGATCTTGACCTGATAAACATTTTTATCCCATGTCAGATTTCCTCAAAATGCTTTGGTTTTTGAGTTATAAGCCAAAAACTGCATTTTACCCCTTTGTTCTATTTTTAGCCGTGACGGCCATCTTGGTTGGTTGACCAGGTCACGCCACACATTTTTTAAACTAGATACCCCAAAAATGATTTAGGCCAAGTTTGGATTAATTTGGCCAAGTAGTTTCAGAGGAGAAGATTTTTGTAAAAGACTACTTTAATTAACGAAAAATGGTTAAAAATTGACTATAAAGGGCAATAACTCCTAAACGGGTCAACTGACCATTTTGGTCATGTTGACTTATTTGTAGATCTTACTTTGCTAAACATTATTGCTGTTTACAGTTTATCTCTAACTATAATAATATTCAAGATAATAACCAAAAACAGCAAAATTTCTTCAAAATTACCAATTCAGGGGCAGCAACCCAACAACCGATTGACCCATTCATCTGAAAATTTCAGGGCAGATAGATCTTGACCTGATTAACATTTTTACCCCATGTCAGATTTGCTCTAAATGCTTTGGTTTTTGAGTTATAAGCCAAAAACTGCATTTTACCCCTATGTTCTATTTTTAGCCGTGGCGGCCATCTTGGTTGGTTGACCGGGTCACCCCACACATTTTTTAAACTAGATACCCCAATGATGATTGTGGCCAAGTTTGGTTTGATTTGGCCCAGTAGTTTCAGAGGAGAAGATTTTTGTAAAAGTTAACGACGACGGACGACGACGACGACGGACGACGACAGACGACGACGGACGACGACGGACGACGACGGACGACGACGGACGACGGACGCCAAGTGATGAGAAAAGCTCACTTGGCCCTTCGGGCCAGGTGAGCTAAAAAGGAGCCTTATATTCATTTTAGTCTTTTGGTAGATGCAGGGACGTAAATAGAAATATATAAAATTTATTTTGTCTGAAGTCTTAATGTTTTTTACATGTACAGAAGAATTTTCATGGTTATCAATAAGGTATTAAGGTATAAGATTAACTATAAGCAATTTAAAAATGTATAGAAGATATTTTCAAATCCAAGGATTCTCTACATATTTTCCAAAAATTGTGAGATTAGAATCCTTCTATATAAGTCCTTGGTAGATGTTAAGACAAAAAAATATATACCGGTAAGTGATTGGAATTCTTTTGAATTTATCCGCACAATTTATTGGTTAAAAAAATTCATTCACATGAAAACATTTATTTTTTTAAGAGAACATGAAAAAAACATCAGAATTAAACTACATAAAAGTGCTTAATATCACATGAAATTCGACTATTTTTTCGTAAATCATTTGTAGAATGTGTTCAGAAATTTTGCAAACTTAAGTTGCTGTAAAAGCTCACTTCATCAAAGGTAACTTTTTTTATTTGCAAACATATATGCAAAGATGGGTAAAATTAAAGAAATGATTACCACAACTCTTAAATGTAATGTTTACCTTTGATGTAAGGCACTCATCAAGATTCAAGAAATGTAAACAATTTACATCCTGGCACTTTTGGTTTCCATGGAGACTACATGATTTATCACACGGACACTGTACACATGTGGAATATATCATTCTCTTCATCCATATTTCTTTCAATTCAAATAAAGTACTTTCTAAATAGTTTCTTAACTGAAAAAAATAAAAATATTTTTAAAATATAAATCTTAAATTTTATGACAAATATGATGTTTAGCAACATTTTATTGGACTGGCAACAAAATATTAATCTTTGACTAATATGTCAGACTGAGGGCAATTACCAATCTACAGTTTTTTGAAATTATGATCTAGTTATCTCTTATTAAAGGGATTTTTAACAAAAGCACAATAATTGTGTATAAAAGTTCACTTAAAGAATAGCATTGTATTCAGACTATCATTTAATTTTTTAACAATAATCAAAGAAATGTTTGAGGATTATCACTTAAAGGTCAAGACATTTGAAGATGAGGATTTGCAGCAAAGAAATAGAATTCATCTATGCAGGAGAATGATAAAAAAAAAAGGTTTCCGAAACAGAAATGGAAAAAAAATCTATGTATAGTATTGAACCTTATGTAAAATAGGAAATCTTTAAATTTCCTTTTGTTACTTTTGAGCAGTTACTTATTTTCTCAATTGTTTTTTTTCTATTTTTGAATTTTCAATATTCAAAAAGACAATTAATCAAACTAACCTTGGCACATACAGATATGTTTGGTACATATACTTTTTCTTCACTTCCTTCCTCTTCTGGTTCAGAATCTGGTAGTTCATTCAGGTCTGTCACTCTTATTAGTACCACCTTAGAAATGATGAAAAGTTATGATTTTAGAACTCTTAACAAATAAAATCAAAGTTATATACCAAATATTGAGTTGTTAACTTATGATTTATATACTATTGGGTTGAGTAGACAATCTTTACTTTTAATTTCTTCTAAATCCTATTATGACTAAGACTACATCAATTTGATTTCTTGTTTGTTTGAATTTCCTCCTGAGGTTTTGAAGAAAATAATATTCAAAAATTAAAAAAAATAAATACCCCCAGTGTAATGTTTGATTTTGCATGGTGCTCAAAAACTTGTTTGCCTTGAACTTTTTAGTACACATAGATCTGTTTACATTGCAAACCTGATCAGTTGGCGCGAGAACACAGTATTTTTCCGTTGTGCGTTTCGTTTCAACAACAAAGTGAAAGTAAAAACAATTCCACATGTGCTTTTTCAATAATATTTTTAAAGTGTAGTGTATTTCTTTTGGAAAAATCATCAGCTCTTACTCAAAATATGGGCAATTTAATGTTAAGGGGGTCTTGATTTCTTTTGGCAGCTTCTGAAATATAATACTAATTTTTAACCATTTTTAGCTGGACCAAATCACTTCTTTACTTTAAAATCTATGACCCCAATTTTTTTTTTACAGTGTAATTTGTTCTCCCTTCTTGCTATTTGAGGCATAAAACATGACGAAATAAAATTGGAAAGGGTATACAAACAAGAATGTGTCCAAAGTACACGGACGCCCCACTAGCACTATCATTTTCCATGTTCAATGGACCGTGAAATTGGGTCAAAAGTCTAATTTGGCTTTAAAATTAGAAAGATTATATCATAAGCAGCAAGTGTACTAAGTTTCAAGTTGATTGGACTTCAGCTTCATCAAAAACTACCTTGACTAAAAACTTTAACCTGAAACTCCCATTTTCATTTTCTATGTTCAGTTGACTGTGAAATTAGGGTCAAAAGTCTAATTTGGCTTTAAAATTAGAAAGATCATATCATAAGCAACAAGTGTACTAAGTTTCTAGTTGATTGGACTTCAGCTTCATCAAAAACTACCTTGACCAAAAACTTTAACCTGTGGACGAACGAACGAACGAACTAATGGACGGACAGATGGACGGACGAACAAACGGACAGACGAACGAAAGTAGCCAGAGACCAGAAAACATAATGCCCCTCTACTATGGTAGGTTGGGAATAAAAAATTGCAAGTAACACACTGTCCACACTAGGGACTATATTTGAAGACAGAGAAAATCAAGGGAAAATAACTGTCCATTTAATAAATTAATATTTTAAAGAAAAGTCCAGTGTTATGATTGAAAACCTATTCAACAAGCAAACATTGATTAAATCCTAGATGATCACAGATTCCTGTTTCTGCCGCTGAGGATAAACCTATCTGTTCGTGATGATTCAAATTGAAGATTTCCATGATTGTAAGTTACAAATCACTGTAGCATTTGAGTTTGATGAACCATCATATCCTCATGTTTCTCAGCATGCAGGTAGAACTCTTGTTTTGTTGGTTGGAACGAGGACTAATAAAAAGATTGGGTGCAATTTAAAAGGTGAGTACCAAAGAGATTGGCATACATATTACTTCAGATTTTCCTGAAAACACAGTAATTAACTTCAGATTTTTGTCAATTTTTCAAAAATTGTAATGATAACAGAACTCACTGTAGCAAGAATCACTGTCTTACCTTAATACTATAAAGTTTCCTTGGAAGCAACTCCAAAACAAAGTCATGTTCTGGATCAAGATAAAATCTGACAGCATCTTTGGTCATGCTGTGAGGCTCTTTACCGGTGCTATCTTGGCACCAGCGAATGGTTCTTGTTATCATCCTGTGGTATAGCCCTTCTGTAAAACATTTAAGAAAACTTATATATTTACCAGTTTTGGACAATATATGTAGGTCAATGGTGAATAGTTTTATAAAAGGTAAATTGTTCGTGTAACATTGATTTTTGTATTCGATAATAAGTTTTATGTTATCGCATAAAAAATAATTTCATATTTTATATGCTTTCATTACATCAATCACTTACAAAATTATAAGCATTGAAACATTATATGAAAATAATTTCTACTATTAAAATCAATACTGTGGATTCATTTATTTTCGTGGGTACCAATTTTCGTGGTTTGAGGAAAACTTGCATATTTTCGTGGATATCTAATTTCGTGGTTTTTCCCAAGTCTGCATGAAATCCTTTAGAAAATTTGTAGTTGGTTGAATACTTGAATTCGTGGTTTGTAAGTACCCACGAAATCCACGAAAATTGATATCCAACCAACATTAATGAATCCACAGTATATGTTTTACAGTTTTAGTATAACAAGGACCTCATTTGAAAAAATATTAAATATATTACCTGGTAGATACTTATTGAAATTGAAATAAAATACAGCATGGTTTGGATGAGGTTTGTACAAGGTTTGATCAGGATTACTTTGTGGTTCATTCACTAATCTAGATGGAATGTAGAATAATCTGGACTTTGTTTTTCCAGTACATCCAACCTAAAATGATATGAAACTAAATAGTAAATACTTTAGAGGCTTTCAATTTTGAAAGCACCAATTTTTGTAAATTTGATAAAATTGTATTTTTATGGATGCTTGATTTTGTGATTTTAACAGACCACTAAAAAGAAGATAAAACATTTGTACATTTGAACGCTTTAATACCAGGTACATGGGTCATCAATCTTTTGTTAGGAAATCCATGAAACTGCTACTCAACAAATATAATTATCCATTGTAAATGATCTTAATAGTCTGAAATCTAATATTTTTATCTGACCCATTCTTTTCCCTACAGTTTGTCACATCTAATTTGTGTTCATTTGTTTTGCAAAATGTTTCTGTATTTAAAATATGATTCACAAATCATATTAAACTAGTGTTCACTTGTTGTCTTCAGAAGACCCACTCGTGATCTAATGCAACAGCTAACAGGACAAAGCTGTCAGAAAAAAGGAAAAAAAAGTATTATTTGGGTGAACGAACCAACAAAGACAAGGACAAGGTTAATGAAACTTATCTCTGCTTCTTATGGTTTTATTTACCTCTGACTCTATGGTAAGACATCGACAAATGGGGTAAAATCTCTCCATTAGCCCTAACAATAACATTTTTATTTACCTCTGAATCTATGGTAAGACAATCACAAATGAGGTCAAACCTCTCCATTAGCCCTAACAATAACATTTTTATTTACCTCTGACTCTATGGTAAGACATTCACAAATGAGGTCAAACTTCTCCATCAGCCCTAACAATAACATTTTTATTTACCTCTGACTCTATGGTAAGACATTCACAAATGAGGTCAAACTTCTCCATCAGCCCTAACAATATTTTTTATTGACCTCTGATTCTATGGTAAGACAATCACAAATGAGGTCAAACCTCTCCATTAGCCTGAACAATAACATTTTTATTTACCTCTGACTCTATGGTAAGACATTCACAAATGAGGTCAAACTTCTCCATCAGCCCTAACAATAACATTTTTATTTACCTCTGAATCTATGGTAAGACATTCACAAATGAGGTCAAACCTCTCCATTAGCCCTAACAATAACATTTTTATTTACCTCTGACTCTATGGTAAGACATTCACAAATGAGGTCAAACTTCTCCATTAGCCCTAACAATAACATTTTTATTTACCTCTGACTCTATAGTAAGACATTCACAAATGAGGTCAAACCTCTCCATTAGCCCTAACAATAACATTTTTATTTACCTCTGACTCTATAGTAAGATAATCACAAATGAGGTCAAACCTCTCCATTAGCCCTAACAATAACATTTTTAGTTACCTCTGACTCTATGGTAAGACATTCACAAATGAGGTCAAACTTCTCCATCAGCCTGAACAATAACATTTTTATTTACCTCTGACTCTAAAGTAAGACATTCACAAATGAGGTCAAACCTTTCCATCAGCCCTAACAAAAACATTTTTATTTACCTCTGACTCTATGGTAAGACATTCACAAATGAGGTCAAACCTCTCCATCAGCCCTAACAATAACATTTTTATTGACATCTGATTCTATAGTTAGACATTCACAAATGAGGTAAAACCTCTCCATTAGCCCTAACAATAACATTTTTATTTACCTCTGACTCTATGGTAAGACATCGACAAATGAGGTCAAACTTCTCCATCAGCCCTAACAATAACATTTTTATTGACCTCTGACTCTATGGTAAGACATCGACAAATGAGGTCAAACCTCTCCATTAGCCCTAACAATAACATTTTTATTTACCTCTGACTCTATGGTTAGACATTCACAAATGAGGTCAAACTTCTCCATCAGCCCTAACAATAGAGGTTTGTCATCAATAACATCCTTCCATAGGCTGTCAATCAAAGATTCATCTAGTTTGCCTTTCTCATTTAACATCTTCCATTTGTCCTTTGATAAACTCCACTATACATATGTAAAGAATATTGAAATTTATCATTCAGTCAAACCAGGGATGACAACAGACAATAATTTAAGGGTGGAGCTTATTATGTAGCTGTTTTAATCATTGTAGAAATATTTTTGAACTTTATACCTTTTGCAATACTATGTATATATCATATGAACCAAAATGTATGTATACCAGTTATATAACAACAAATTAAAACATATATGTCGTTTTTGGAAACTTTTAAAATCATTCAGAATAATTTTTATAATTTAAGTCGAAGAGAAAAGGGAGGTGCTAGAAATCTAAAAGATTGATCAAAAATTCCACAAATGGAGTAACTCAACTCTTTTATTATAAAGCCTGTGGTGATCCCTAAAATATTAAAAAAAAAAAACCAAAGAATTAATTTGTATGTACAGCCATGCAATTTTCAAGAAAATACAATGAAAAAGGCCTACAAGTACTATAATTTGTTACTGGACAAAATAGGGTAGATATCATGAAAGGGATGCTAGTTCTTCACACTTTTACATCCCGTAAACTACAAAAAGAACCATTAAATTCTTAATTAAAAAATATACTTTTTGTCCGATTTAACTACCTTATCATTAGGAGACTTTGCCGTGACAATTCTTTTGAACATATCCACCAGCCATTGTGGTTTTAGAATTATGGTATTGCACAACAAACTGTCTAATGACCCAGATCCACCGTAATAAAGAATCACGCCCAAATCATGAAAAAATTCCAACATGGTTTCGAACTCTTTTTTTGTAATTATTCCAATGGTACTAGCTACTTCCATAACCTAATAAAGAAAATACATATATTTTGTTAAAGGTGCTACTGCTTTGATTTCCAATTTAAGTATGCAAACTTTCTACAGTGGTATTTTTTTTATTGTGCATGCATGTAAATAAAATACAATAACAATTTATCAAGTCAAGTGGATGTAGTAAAACCATACCCGTAGCCAGGGGGGTTCGGATGACCCCCGCCCCCTTGAAAACAAATAAGCACTGTTAAAGTCAATGTTCTGTTCGAATTGTGACTGTTAAAGTCAATGTTCTGTTCGAATTGTGACTGTTAAAGTCAAGTTTGTGAGTCCAACGAACCCCCCTTGGAAATTCCTGGCTACGTGCCTGAAAACAATAACATTAAGATCATACTGCATCATGTTACATAACCACAAACCTGCTAAAAGCTTTACACTTAGAAGAAAGTTAATGGATTATGATATGTAGGTCTTTTCAACTATTTTGCTGAATACCCTACTTACTTAAATATATCTCTAATTATCTAGTTAAAATAATCCTTGTTATCTATTTTTTTGTCTTATTAATTGTTTCATCATTTTTTATCCCTACATATTCGATCATTATTCATCAAGTTTGCTGTTATGGTTCAATTTGATTGTGAAGGTTTTTTTTATCCTTTTAGATTTGTAAATATAGTTTTTCTTCTTCAAAAGAATACAAATATACCTGGTCAAAAGATGCATAACTGGTTCCTTGTTCTACCAGTTTTACCACTTCCTGTTCAAACTTCAGCCATTTTAGTGGTATTGTTTCTCCCATATAAGATTCCTCACCAGCTACTTCTTGTATTTTTTGTTTCAGGAAATCAATCTACAAATAAATCTAAAATTATTATTCTTTTGCAGATAATTTAATTATTTTAACATTATATTTTTTTTTAATTCATTAGTATATTCTCAGGTGTTCAAAGGAATTAAAAATTCAGTTTTTATTTTCATATGATTATACAATGTAACCACAACAATTTTTTTTAAACTTTTAAAGTCCATATCTTAATAATTAATAAATAACCTTCACAATTATACAGCAAACACATCCTCACAATTTGTTTCATGTCATAAGCTTTTTATGGCTTTCTATATAAGGTATCATTATAAAAGGCAGTACAGTAAATAATAGCTTGATGATTAGTCTAAGCTTAAGTGCCAGTCTTTGTAAGAATCAGGCAATTCAGGAAAAAATCAACACATGCTCAGAAAAAAAAACACCGAGCAAATTATGCTATTTAATACTAACCATCATCCTGAGTTAAAAATAATTGGTCTTTATTTGTGTGTGTCTGGTATTATCAAATAACTTGTTAGAAAATTGGTTAAAATTTTATCAAATTACAGAGTTATCTCCCCTTATTTGTTAATTTCTAGTGCATTTCGACCAAATTGTATCTTCTATTACCAGAACAGAAAACGGAAAAGAATGTTATTTTTGTGCATAACTACATTTTATGAACTGAAATCAATGTCAAATTGGGTGGGTTTTTTTTGTCATGTTTCCACCACTGCCTGATTCTTAGGCAGACTGGCACTTAAAGCCTGTAATAAGAAAACCTTTTGTCTGATACACTAACCTGATCATCAACCCCAGTGTCTATATTATTTTCTACAGCAATGAATGGTGTAATTATATGCTGAGTATAAGGTTTGTCTGCCAAAAACTCTTGTATCACACTAAACTTCTCCTCAACCTAAAATCAGAAAATGGAGATATTTATTACTCCATGGTAACAATAGAATGTAACTAGGGATATCAAAAGATCTGAAATTGAATACTCAGATACTCAGTCATGATACTTGAGTACTCACGAGTACTTGGATGAATCTTAAACATCTGTTTAAAAGTTTAGATTTGTGGTGGGATGCAGTGTTTTTGTTATTACCTTTCAGAAACATATTAACGAAAGACAAACGTACTACGAAACATAGCTTGCTTCTCTGTGTTTTGTGTCTGACTGGATCTTCGAAGATTGACTGATATTATGTGGTCTAAGGTCAACAACATAGGCGACTTGGATGTTTTTTGGCAGACCAACTTTTAGTGACAGAGTTTAATGTTTCAATGTAAATAATTTTACTTTTAAACCTTGAATATACCACAAGGTAATTATGCAACATTCCAATTGAACTAATATAACATATTTTACATAAGTATAATAAGCATAAGCCACAATTCAATTCTTAAAAAAATACAAAAGTAGTAATTATGTCTCAAAGTCTTTCATACCATCATTTCTTGTATTTCCCAATCTGAAGCCAGACTATTTCTGTGAGTTCCTACAATAAATACAGGGGGAGATAATCTTGTATTATCCACCTGAGATCTGGTGTTGTCAGAGATTTGAGCATGAATAGTCTTCAACCAATAGTCCATATAGTCTAAAGTATTCATATCAGTATCACCCTGTAATAACATATATTGATATAAACATTATGTTATAAACTAAAAACTAGGCTTAATTTATGGAAATCATAGAAAACTCAACATGTTTATAAGCTTTGCATATAAGTCATGCTTTTAGGCTGTGTATGCCTTTATTTAATTCAATCCCTTGAAGATGTATTCGTTGATATTTAATTCTAGAAAAATATAGAATAATGGGTTTTTGTTAATAATGATTATATCAGCAAGAATATCAAGGGAGCCACCCAGGGAGAACTGTTTTTTGAGCTTATGAAGAAGGTCAGTGTAAAAAAATAAAATTCAAATATTCTGTTTATTGGCAATTTGTCATAACTGTATCTTTATTTTTGGTTGAGAAAATGCAGTAAATTGAAATAGTTAGTAAACTACTTTAATGTGTACAAAATGTTGGGATAGTTGTTCTGTTGTATGTATGATGTAGAGTGCATTCATTGATGAATTGGTGCAGATGGACTCCAGCATGCTACATTGCTGCATTTATTCATTCATCATTGCCAATATTTTTGAGTATCAAGCCCTGTCCATGATCTTAAAAATATAAGGCAGGGAGATCTAAGGGAAAATTTATGAATTGCAGTAATAGCTTACTATTTGGTTTGATTTAGATCATGGTTGAATGCCCTATAATGACTGTTAGCTTTGTTCTTTGGTCTGGTGGATACTTTGTCACATTGGCAATCATACCACAGCTCTTTATCATTATAGGGTCTATTCATTAGTTGAAATCAGGTTTTGAACTGGCTTTCAATGTACTGTTGTTACTCCTAGATCAATGCTTTTTTTGTCAATTTTCATCGTTTTTAGTTGTATATGTTTCAGTATGGATCTGATAAGTCAAGCCCTTTCCAAATACTATTTTTCACCATTCCTGATCCCAGGCTAAGCACTCATGAAATTGTTAACACATTTAATGCATTTATTAATGTATAGAAAGGTATGACAGTTAAAACCTTACCTGTGACAGACTGCTAGCATCATTTAAATCAAGGCACAGATTGAACACAATTATGTAAACAGCTCTAAAGGTCAAGAAAACCTGTAAAATAAGTAGGAAAAATTTTAGATTTTTAATACAAAGGCAATACATGTTAATACTTTAATCAAGTAAAATCTCCTTATAAAGGTCACTCATCACAATGTGAGTGCTATCCAATGCCTTTAAATGTAGAGGTCATTTTCCATACTAAACAAAACTGTAACTATTCTTAACCCTTTCAACGCTACACAAAAAAATAGAAAAATGGCTGCTGCTGCTGCATTTTTTTTAGTTCATTCATTAGAACAGTATTTTCCTTTTCAGACTGCTGTATCTTTTTTATTATATGAGATACAGAGAAAGTTAATGCATGAAAAATGCTCAGGAGAGCATGAACTGTAATGTTAGGCAATTATTTTACTGAAATTTTTATCAGGTTACCTGCGTTTTCAGGTAATTAACAGGTAAAAGGTGTAATTAATTACATTTGTGTTGAATTTTGAATAAAAACTACTTTTAGTCTTCATTTATTTTGTTGTTTTATCTGCCATATTGTAAAGAAGACACCAGTTGCCTGATTCCGTAGCGTATTGTACCATACATAACGTTTTATGTAATAGTGGCACAAATAAATAGCTCCGTCCTAAAAAAATTCAGTCAACCTCCGTTTTCCCCCCTTTTTCTACGTCTCGTAATGATCGATCAAATCATATTTCCCACACGAACTTAATGTTATAAATACATTGAGATAACAAGAAACCTTTTAACTAATCCTCGTTGTTAGTTTCGCCAAGGAAATGCTGAAATTTTTCCATATTTACAGCTTCGTTTCCGATTTCCGCCATTTGCATTTGTCAAAATCTTTGTTTTTATTTTCCTTCTATTTTCCTTCTACTGCATGATTTTACTATAAAAATTGTCGGGATTTCAAGCGCAAATGAGACCTTGCATATCCTAGATTCAAACGATGAAAAATTAGAGAGAACCTGAATGAAAACCGAATGGTTTAAGAGTCCTAATGAAAAATCCTTTTTCATCGCGGCATATGCCGCGAATAGCAGTGGCGAACGGTGTACGTCATCGCGGCATATGCCGTGTATAGCGTTGAAAGGGTTAAAAGACAGAGGTATACTGTATTGGAGTATCAGGTAAGACAAGTTTACATTCATGTTCCAGCGAGAAATTGTATGCCTATCTTTGCATTAAAATTTATACATGTACTGGTATTTTTTCAATTCATCATATTTTGATAAATAGAATGAACATCTTTTAACTTCAAATTAGGCAGCATCTCTAAAACCAATCACTGTTACCACTGACCCCACAATGCAACAGTTCACTTTTATAGAATTATACCTGATGTGCTGTGTAATAGGCACTTTGACCTGCAAAGTCCCAAATATTCAAGGTCACTTTTTGTATTGCTTCCTTCTTAGCAACAGGTTCTTCAGGTGTTCCTACTTTAGAATCTTTGCCATATTTCTGATTTTTCCCATTTTCCTGTTGGTCTAACATTTCCTGAAGAAGTTCTATCACTCTTTCTGGAACATCGTTTATTGTCTCATTTAAGATAGGATGATCACTATTTGATGAGGGTGTGTTCTTAATATTTTGTTTTTCTTTATCATTCTGAAAAGGAAGTAAGATATGCTGTAATCAAGTAACAATTTACCTATATGTAAATTCACAGCTTTACAATAAGGCATGACAGAAACATTTCCTTAATTTCAAACACTAATGGTCAATAACTCCTTAATAATTCCATAACATAAACTATTGGCAGATAGCTTTTAAGAGATATAAGATTGATTTTATCATTGAAATAGATTATTTCAACTCAACACTGTGCAAACTCACTAAAAACCATCTATAGATTAACAAAGTAAGAAAGTCTAATAACTTATAACATTAAGTACATGTATGTAGTAACTTTCCTTACTTTTCTACCAAGAGATAAAATTCTTAAACTGTCTCGACTAGATACTTTAGCTCTGACGGTTGTTTTCTGTTTGACCATTTCTTTCATGATATTTTCAGCTAATCCATGGTTATATTCTTCTTCTATAGAATCATATTCTCCTGTAAAAAAACATACATATAAAGTATTCAATGTTAATCTATATAAATAATGCATTCAATGTACATCTCTATGAATAATGCATTTTCTTGTGGAATTATTGATCGTAAATAACACAATGCAAAAAATATACAGAAATTACAAATTTTACTAAAGATTAATATAAAAAAACGTCTTCCCCACAAAAAAAACAATGCAAAAATGTCATAGGTTTAGAGGGTTAATTACTTTTTCTATTGATAATTGAGGATAATTGTTTTTATCAGTTTGTTATAGACTTAGTTTCACAAATCGTTTAAGAGCTTACCTATACTATCTGACTGGTTCCTGTTACACAGCTCTTGGTTGATCTGGTTACCAGAGATTGCTGATTTCCATTCTGACTTTTGTGACAGATTAAAGGAGCAAGAAAATGATAGATCTATGCCATCTGTAGCCTCTTCTTTGGCATTGTGTCTAAAATGGTAAGCAAAACATTATCACACACACAGATTCAACAGAACTTAATTCTCCCTGTTAATATAAAAAAAGATGTGGTATGATTACCAATGAGGCAAATCTCCACAAGAGACCAAACGACACAGAAATTAACAACTATAGGTCACTGTGTGGCCTTTAACAGTGAGCAAATATAAAACTGCATAGTCAGCTATAAACGACCCCTAAATAACAAATGTATAAACAATTTGAAATTGAAGTTTTTCTTAAGCATTGTCACAAGATAGTATTGGTAAAAATATTTAAGCTTCTTTGTAATTATATACCACTTGACATGTCGTCAAATGTAAAAGTTTCAGATGTTTTTGTGTGAAAAAAATCATACCACTATAGTGTAAAACATGAAATCAATAAACTGGCATAACAACAATAAACGTAATTTCCTTTTCGATTGCGCTAATAAGGCATATAAAATAAATCACATCTGATAATTGTATATAATTTTCACTAGTTTTACATCATCATTTCATAACAAATTGATTTTTCAAAAGTACATGATAGAAAAACATAAACATTTACTTAACCTTTGAATTTTATTCTCTAAGGATATTTGAATATCAAAAGATTATCACTTTGTTTTTTCATATTTCTCATTCAACAAAGACACATTTTAATGTACAAATTATCAACTAATAACAAAATAGTTGATTTTGCATCTGATAGCTAACATGGTCCTCCTATTTCTTTCTACTTATATCTTTTGGTTTTCTGACTAAATCTTATAAAACACTTACTCTAGGCCAATTAAGGATTTTTTAAGACTTGTTTTGCCAACTCTGTCTTGGCCAACCAACATAAGCCTACTACGGTAGATAACTTTGGTCCCTGAGGTACAGGCCTCTTCATAGGCCATAACAGCATCTGGTCCTCTGGCAAGAATTTCTTTTGGTGCATCATCTACAAATAACCATAATGTTATTATAACATATCATTCTTTCAAATGATTGGTAACAAGTAGTTTTAATAAAAAAAAATGCAATTCTGAAATTACAGGAAGACTGATAACTATGCATTATCAAAGTTTAACATGTGCCCTTATAGCTTGCTGTTCGGTGTGATCCAAGGCCCCATGTTGAAGGCTGTACTTTGAACTATTATGGATTACTTTTTACAAATTGTGACGTGGATGGAGAGTTGTCTCTTTTGCACTCATACCATATCTTCTTATACCTAATTAATAAGAACCAGATGCTCCGCAGGGCGCAGCTTTATACGACCGCAGAGGTTGAACCCTGAATGGTTGGGGAAAGTATGGACACAACATTCAAGCTGGATTCAGCTCTAAATTTGAATTGTGATTAAATAGTTGACACAGCATAGGTTTCTGACACAGAATGAATGTGGTCTAATTAATGAACTAAAAAAATGTATTGCCTTTGAGCAATTCACGATGCTGTTGAATATTAATCCTCTAAAAAAAATGTTTGAAGAAATTTTCTTTTAATTTATGAAATCTGAAAAAGAATTGACCCCCCCCCCAATTGAATTGACCCCCTCCCTTATTCCAAAACTGACCTCAATTCAAATTTCTAATGGAGTTTGCAAAAATAACTGCTCATTTAAATACATCTTCAAATATTAAAATGTAAAAAAAAAGTGCTTGTTATCACTGAATGGTAAAGATTGTTTTAATTTATCAGTTGGTAGTAAAAGTGAAGATACATTGTATAGTGAATAAAACAATGATTTAAGTTGATTCAAATACTATTCTGGACAAAGAAAGATAACTCAAATTTTCAAAGAATATTGAAAATATCTTGCCATTGCACAAATATCTATTCTGGACAAAGAAAGATAACTCCAATTGAAAATTGATTGCTATTGCACAATATTATGCAATTAGATATTTCTTCCTATTGCGCAATACTGTCAATTGAAGATTTCTTGCTATTGAACAATACTGTGCAATTGAAAATTTCTTGTTATTGCACAAAACTGTGCAATTGAAATTTTTTTGCTATTGCACAATACTTAATATAATAATTTTGAATCCTGATTTGGACCAAATTGAAAACTTTGCCCATAATCAAAAATCCAAGTACATGTTTAGATTCAGCATATCAAAGAACCCCAAGGATTCAATTTTTGTTAAAAATCAAACTAAGTTTAATTTTGGACCCTTTGGACCCTAATGTAGACCAATTTGAAAACAGGACCAAAAATTAAGAATCTACTTACACAGTTAGATTTGGCATATCAAAGAACCCCAATTATTTAATTTTTGATTAAATCAAACAAAGTTTAATTTTGGACCCTTATCTGGACCAACTTAAAAACTGGGCCAATAATCAAAAATCTAAGTACATTTTTACTTACTTGCTTACTTTACCAATTTGAAAACGGGACCAAAAATTAAGAATCTACAAACAGTTAGATTCGGCATATCAAAGAACCCCAATTATTCCATTTTTAATGAAATCAAACAAAGATTAGTTTTGGACCCTTATTTCCAAATTATTGGGACCAAAACTTCCAAAATCAATCCCAATCTTCCTTTTATGGTCATAAACCTTATGTTTAAATTTCATAGATTTCTATTAACTTATACTAAAGTTATGGTGTGAAAACCAAGAAAAATGCTTATTTGGGCCCCTTTTTGGCCCCTAATTCCTAAACTGTTGGGATCTCAACTCCCAAAATCAATACCAATCTTCCTTTTGTGTTCATGATAAACCTTGTGTTTAAATTTCATTGATTTCTATTCATTTATACTAGTTATTGTGAAAAAAACAAGAATAATGCTTATTTGGGCCCTTTTTTGGCCCCTAATTCCTAAACAGTTAGAAAAAAAACTCCCAAAATCAATCCCAGCCTGCCTTTTGTGGTCATAAACCTTGTTTCAAAATTTCATAGATTTCTATTTACTTAAACTAAAGTTACTGTGCAAAAACCAAGAAAATGCTTATTTTGGGCCCTTTTTGGCCCCTAATTCCTAAAATGTTGGGACCAAAACTCCCAAAATCAATACCAACCTTCCTATAGTGGTCATAAACCTTGTGTTAAAATTTCATAGATTTCTATTCACTTTTATTAAAGTTAGAGTGCGAAAACTAAAAGTATTCGGACGACAACGACGCCAACGTGATAGCAATATAAGATGATTTTTTTTTCAAATTATGCGGTCGTATAAAAATGTAAATTGCTAAAGAACTTCAAGTATCACCAAACAAAAGTTTAATAAGTAAATATTTAACAATTGAAATACCTATAATTAATATCCATATATTTCATAAAAAAAACTTTGTCATCAGTCTTGTCAGTTGATTCAAGTTTTATCATATAACCTGAGTAAACAAGGTGTACAGCATGTACAGTAAATTCAGAAATGATTGCATGCATTTATCATTGTGATTTTGACAGAACAGACCATAATGTGAAAATAATCATTGCGATTACAGGCCAGTTGCACATAAATATACAATATAGGCATCATGTTTTCAGAATGCAAGCTTTTATTGTTATATATACACATTTAATTGTATTGTTCACATCATTTTGAATTTACTGTAAAATTTATGACCAACGAATTTCGGATACAGACCTGGTTTGACAAGCTTGGCTCCGGTTGTATTCCCATAGATATCCACAACAAGCCACAGCTGTTTGTCTGTTGGGATGTTGGTTACCCATGCTCCTTTGTAATCCCCATCTATAAATAGCTGAAGGGCTCCTGCAGAACTTAGATATACAATTAACTTTGACTTTTCCTTGATCCATTTTTCTGCAACAGCTCTTATCCAGTAACCATCTTTCTCTACTAAATTACGAAAAGCAAACCTAGGCAATTCTGATTGGTTTATTTTAGATGGGTTATTTGTGGTTAGTCCAATACCTAAAGCACCACTCCATGATGTTGAGGTTGATAATTCAACACATACTTTCTGATTGACTTTGACCTGTTGGTCACCAAAGGTCATTCCATTACAAAATATGCCCTCAGCTCGGTTTGCTTGTGTTTTATTCCCGGACAGAGTTACTGATGTGCCATGAGTAGAATGGAACTTCATGACACTGCTCTTCTTCTACAAGCCTTCATTTATCTTTTGTATACAGATGTACCTAAGCATTGCACCAAGTTATGTACCTGAAATTATAACATAATCTTGTATTATAAATAGCATAGAGTCCCTACAGGTGATAATTAGATGCATTTAAATACAAAGCCGGTATTGATTTTTGGTCTCATTACCATTATAATTGAAAGAAGTTTGTTTTTATCTTTAGAATTGATTATAATACCCAGCAGCATTAAAAGAAAAGGAAACAAAAGTATCCCCCTTATAATTATAATTGGTAAAATTGATTTTACTTTCATATATGATTAAAGGTGAATGAAATGTAGCATATTGATCCTCTCTTAAGGTGTAAAGGCTGATTATTAACTCTTATTTCTTGACGGTTCTACTAATATGTTTAAATTTATGCTTTGTAGACAAAAAAATATAATTTGAATTCACCAGTGACACTTTCCATGTAGACTAGTCTAAACTGATTATATCTAGATTTTACACTTTAAATACAGTTTAATAGAATAGAAAATCAAAGAATGTGGCACAAAATTAGTACATGCACAGCTTAAAACACATAAAAAGCAAAGGAACAACTACAAGTTTAAGGCGTCACCAACTTGAATGGATAAAATAATACTTTGGAAAAAGTAAAGACACCTATAATAAATATATTCCTGACTCTCAGTAAGAATGCTTGAAAATGTGATACATGTAGTATTATAAGCTTTTAAAATCAATAGCTTTATACCAATACAAATTCCTGTTATACAAATCCCCAAACAATATATTAAATGAAGATGAGCACAAATTGTCAAATCAATATCAAGTTATAGCAGTTCATGGTTAGCAATGTGCAATTCTACCTGTAATTACTAACAGGTGATTTCTCACGTTTTCTGCAGCTTTATTTGGTTTTATCTTGTATTCTATACTTTAACCTTAATATGAACTTAAAGGAAATGAGATTAACGTAGAAAAGACTAATGCTTGTTATTATAAGGCCTTGATCTAATATTCAGGGGAAATATTGATGCAGATATATAATTTATATCAAAGCATCTGAGTTGTCATATTCCAGATTACTCGAGAGTAAACCTGCCACATTCTGTATGTATGTGCCTGTCCCAAGTCAGGAGCCTATAATTCAGTGGTTGATGTTGTTGATGTGTTATATGTGTTATATATTCGTTTTTTTTTGTGTACACTAATTAGGCCGTTAGTTTTCTCATTTGAATTGTTTTACATTGGTCATTTCAGGGCCTATTATAGCTGACTATGAAATATGGGCTTTGTTCATTGATGTACTGTGACCTATAGTTGTTAATTTCTGTATAATTTAGTCTCTCTTGTTTAGAGTTGTCTCATTGGCAATCATACCACATCTCCTTTTTTATATATAAACTCAGAAATTATTGTGTGCATTTATTATTGCAATTATTGAGGAATGGCCAAACATGTGGGTTTAATTATTGCAATTTCAGGAAAATTTTAAAACAGATATATGTATCAGATGACAGAATGTGAGATCTTATTCTTGCAATATTCACCTAGTCAAATTATTCACATTAATAAACAAAGAATGTGTCTAAAGTACATGGATGCCCCATCCTTTTCTATATTCAGTGGACCATGAAAGTGGAATAAAATCTCTAATTTGGCATTAAAATTAGAAAGATCATAACATAGGGAACATGTGTACTAAGTAACAAGTTGACTGGACTTCACTTTCATCAAAAACTACATCGAACAAATACTTTAACCTGAAGCAGGACAGACTCACAGAGGAGAAAACATAATGCCCATAAATGGGACAAGAAAATCTCACAATTTTTTTCAAATTTACAGTAGCTAATAATCTTGGGATATTGTGGTGGATTGATAGTTAAAATCAATAGTTGACAATCTTGGGATATTGTGGTGGATTGATAGTTAAAATCAATAGTTGACAATCTTGGGATATTGTGGTGGATTGATAGTTAAAATCAATAGTTGACAATCTTGGGATATTGTGATGGATTGATAGTTAAAATCAATAGTTGACAATCTTGGGATATTGTGGTGGATTGATAGTTAAAATCAATAGTTGACAATCTTGGGATATTGTGATGGATTGATAGTTAAAATCAATAGTTGACAATCTTGGGATATTGTGGTGGATTGATAGTTAAAATCAATAGTTGACAATCTTGGGATATTGTGATGGATTGACAGTTAAAATCAATAGTTGACAATCTTGGGATATTGTGGTGGATTGATAGTTAAAATCAATAGTTGACAATCTTGGGATATTGTGATGGATTGATAGTTAAAATCAATAGTTGACAATCTTGGGATATTGTGATGGATTGATAGTTATAGTTGACAATCTTGGGATATTGTGATGGATTGATAGTTAAAATCAATAGTTGACAATCTTGGGATATTGTGGTGGATTGATAGTTAAAATCAATAGTTGACAATCTTGGGATATTGTGATGGATTGATAGTTAAAATCAATAGTTGACAATCTTGGGATATTGTGGTGGATTGATAGTTAAAATCAATAGTTGACAATCTTGGGATATTGTGATGGATTGACAGTTAAAATCAATAGTTGACAATCTTGGGATATTGTGATGGATTGATAGTTAAAATCAATAGTTGACAATCTTGGGATATTGTGATGGATTGATAGTTAAAATCAATAGTTGACAATCTTGGGATATTGTGATGGAGTGATAGTTAAAATCAATAGTTGACAATCTTGGGATATTGTGATGGATTGATAGTTAAAATCAATAGTTGACAATCTTGGGATATTGTGATGGATTGATAGTTAAAATCAATAGTTGACAATCTTGGGATATTGTGATGGATTGATAGTTAAAATCAATAGTTGACAATCTTGGGATATTGTGGTGGATTGATAGTTAAAATCAATAGTTGACAATCTTGGGATATTGTGATGGATTGATAGTTAAAATCAATAGTTGACAATCTTGGGATATTGTGATGGATTGATAGTTAAAATCAATAGTTGACAATCTTGGGATATTGTGATGGATTGATAGTTAAAATCAATAGTTGACAATCTTGGGATATTGTGATGGATTGATAGTTAAAATCAATAGTTGACAATCTTGGGATATTGTGATGGATTGATAGTTAAAATCAATAGTTGACAATCTTGGGATATTGCGGTGGATTGATAGTTAAAATCAATAGTTGACAATCTTGGGATATTGTGATGGATTGATAGTTAAAATCAATAGTTGACAATCTTGGGATATTGTGATGGATTGATAGTTAAAATCAATAGTTGACAATCTTGGGATATTGTGGTGGATTGATAGTTAAAATCAATGGTTGACAATCTTGGGATATTGTGATGGATTGATAGTTAAAATCAATAGTTGACAATCTTGGGATATTGTGGTGGATTGATAGTTAAAATCAATGGTTGACAATCTTGGGATATTGTGGTGGATTGATAGTTAAAATCAATGGTTGACAATCTTGGGATATTGTGATGGATTGATAGTTATAGTTGACAATCTTGGGATATTGTGGTGGATTGATAGTTAAAATCAATGGTTGACAATCTTGGGATATTGTGATGGATTGATAGTTAAAATCAATAGTTGACAATCTTGGGATATTGTGGTGGATTGATAGTTAAAATCAATGGTTGACAATCTTGGGATATTGTGATGGATTGATAGTTAAAATCAATAGTTGACAATCTTGGGATATTGTGGTGGATTGATAGTTAAAATCAATGGTTGACAATCTTGGGATATTGTGATGGATTGACAGTTAAAATCAATAGTTGACAATCTTGGGATATTGTGGTGGATTGATAGTTAAAATCAATAGTTGACAATCTTGGGATATTGTGATGGATTGATAGTTAAAATCAATAGTTGACAATCTTGGGATATTGTGGTGGATTGATAGTTAAAATCAATAGTTGACAATCTTGAGATATTGCGGTGGATTGATAGTTAAAATCAATAGTTGACAATCTTGGGATATTGTGATGGATTGATAGTTAAAATCAATAGTTGACAATCTTGGGATATTGTGATGGATTGATAGTTAAAATCATTAGTTGACAATCTTGGTACATTGTGGTAGATTGATAGTTAAAATCAATAGTTGACAATCTTGGGATATTGTGGTGGATTGATAGTTAAAATCAATGGTTGACAATCTTGGGATATTGTGATGGATTGATAGTTAAAATCAATAGTTGACAATCTTGGGATATTGTGGTGGATTGATAGTTAAAATCAATAGTTGACAATCTTGGGATATTGTGATGGATTGATAGTTAAAATCAATAGTTGACAATCTTGAGACATTGCGGTGGATTGATAGTTTAAATCATTAGTTGACAATCTTGAGATATTGCCATGGATTGATAGTTAAAATCAATAGTTGACAATCTTGAGACATTGCCGAGGATTGATAGTTAAATTCAATAGTTGACAATCTTGAGACATTGCCATGGATTGATAGTTAAAATCAATAGTTGACAATCTTGGTACATTGCCGAGGATTGATAGTTAAAATCAATAGTTGACAATCTAGAGACATTGCCGTGGATTGATAGTTAAAATCAATAGTTGACAATCTTGAGATATTGCGGTGGATTGATAGTTTAAATCAATAGTTGACAATCTTGGGATATTGTGGTGGATTGATAGTTAAAATCAATAGTTGACAATCTTGGTACATTGTGGTAGATTGATAGTTAAAATCAATAGTTGACAATCTTGGGATATTGTGGAGGATTGATAGTTAAAATCAATAGTTGACAATCTTGGGATATTGTGATGGATTGATAGTTAAAATCAATAGTTGACAATCTTGAGATATTGCGGTGGATTGATAGTTAAAATCAATAGTTGACAATCTTGGGATATTGTGATGGATCGATAGTTAAAATCAATAGTTGACAATCTTGGGATATTGTGATGGATTGATAGTTAAAATCATTAGTTGACAATCTTGGGATATTGTGATGGATTGATAGTTAAAATCAATAGTTGACAATCTTGGGATATTGTGGTGGATTGATAGTTAAAATCAATAGTTGACAATCTTGGGATATTGTGATGGATTGATAGTTAAAATTAATAGTTGACAATCTTGGGATATTGTGATGGATTGATAGTTAAAATCATTAGTTGACAATCTTGGGATATTGTGATGGATTGATAGTTTAAATCAATAGTTGACAATCTTGGGATATTGTGATGGATTGATAGTTAAAATCAATAGTTGACAATCTTGGTACATTGTGGTAGATTGATAGTTAAAATCAATAGTTGACAATCTTGGGATATTGTGGTGGATTGATAGTTAAAATCAATAGTTGACAATCTTGGGATATTGTGATGGATTGATAGTTAAAATCAATAGTTGACAATCTAGAGATATTGCGGTGGATTGATAGTTAAAATCAATAGTTGACAATCTTGAGATATTGCGGTGGATTGATAGTTAAAATCAATAGTTGACAATCTTGGGATATTGTGATGGATTGATAGTTAAAATCAATGGTTGACAATCTTGGGATATTGTGATGGATTGACAGTTAAAATCAATAGTTGACAATCTTGGGATATTGTGATGGATTGATAGTTAAAATCAATAGTTGACAATCTTGAGATATTGCGGTGGATTGATAGTTTAAATCAATAGTTGACAATCTTGGGATATTGTGGTAGATTGATAGTTAAAATCAATAGTTGACAATCTTGAGATATTGCGGTGGATTGATAGTTAAAATCAATAGTTGACAATCTTGAGATATTGTGATGGATTGATAGTTAAAATCAATAGTTGACAATCTTGGGATATTGTGGTGGATTGATAGTTAAAATCAATAGTTGACAATCTTGGGATATTGTGATGGATTGATAGTTAAAATCAATAGTTGACAATCTTGGGATATTGTGGTGGATTGATAGTTAAAATCAATAGTTGACAATCTTGGGATATTGTGATGGATTGATAGTTAAAATCAATAGTTGACAATCTTGGGATATTGTGGTGGATTGATAGTTAAAATCAATAGTTGACAATCTTGAGATATTGCGGTGGATTGATAGTTAAAATCAATAGTTGACAATCTTGAGATATTGTGATGGATTGATAGTTAAAATCAATAGTTGACAATCTTGGGATATTGTGGTGGATTGATAGTTAAAATCAATAGTTGACAATCTTGAGATATTGCGGTGGATTGATAGTTAAAATCAATAGTTGACAATCTTGGGATATTGTGGTGGATTGATAGTTAAAATCAATAGTTGACAATCTTGGGATATTGTGATGGATTGATAGTTAAAATCAATAGTTGACAATCTTGGTATATTGTGATGGATTGATAGTTAAAATCAATAGTTGACAATCTTGAGATATTGCGGTGGATTGATAGTTTAAATCATTAGTTGACAATCTTGGGATATTGTGGTGGATTGATAGTTAAAATCAATAGTTGACAATCTTGAGATATTGCGGTGGATTGATAGTTTAAATCATTAGTTGACAATCTTGAGACATTGTGGTAGATTGATAGTTAAAATCAATAGTTGACAATCTTGAGATATTGCGGTGGATTGATAGTTTAAATCATTAGTTGACAATCTTGGGATATTGTGGTGGATTGATAGTTAAAATCAATAGTTGACAATCTTGAGATATTGCGGTGGATTGATAGTTTAAATCATTAGTTGACAATCTTGAGACATTGCCGTGGATTGACAGTTAAAATCAATAGTTGACAATCTTGGGATATTGTGATGGATTGATAGTTAAAATCAATAGTTGACAATCTTGAGATATTGCGGTGGATTGATAGTTAAAATCAATAGTTGACAATCTTGGAACATTGTAGTGGATTGATAGTCATGATAGTTAAGGGACATTGTGGTGGATTGATAGTTAAGGGATATTGTGGTGGATTGATAGTTAAGGGATATTGTGGTGGATTGAGAGTTAAGGGATATTGTGCTAGATTGATAGTTAAGGGATATAGTGATGGATTGATAGTTAAGGGATATTGTGGTGGATTGAGAGTTAATGGATATTGTGGTGGATTGAAAGTTAAGGGATATAGTGGTGGATTGACAGTTAAGGGATATGGTGGTGGATTGATAGTTAAAATCAATACATGTAGTTGACAATCTTTGGACATTGTGGTGGATTGATAGTTAAGGGATATTGTGGTGGATTGATAGTTAAGGGATATTGTGGTGGATTGAGAGTTAAGGGATATTGTGGTGGATTTAGAGTTAAGGGATATTGTGGTGGATTGATAGTTAAGGGATATAGTGGTGGATTGATAGTTAAAATCAATACATGTAGTTGACAATCTTTGGACATTGTGGTGGATTGATAGTTAAGGGATATTGTGGTGGATTGAGAGTTAAGGGATATTGTGGTGGATTGAGAGTTAAGGGATATTGTGGTGGATTGATAGTTAAGGGATATTGTGGTGGATTGAGAGTTAAGGGATATTGTGGTGGCTTGAGAGTTAAGGGATATTGTGCTAGATTGATAGTTAAGGGATATAGTGGTGGATTGATAGTTAAGGGATATTGTGGTGGATTGATAGTTAAGGGATATTGTGGTGGATTGATAGTTAAAATCAATACATGTAGTTGACAATCTTGGGACATTGAGGTGAAACATCAAATATTTCCCACTTTTCAGCTGCCTTTACAAAATATGAATGAAATCTAATATCAGAAAAAGATCAACCTTTCTTGAAATAATTTTTTAAGGGTAGGGTTGAATATGTTCATCATAATTATCTGTTTCATTTAAACATTTAATTTTCACATTATCTATTTCCATTTCAATGGCCTTTAATACATCATTCCTGCAAAGTTTGTTAAAATCGGATAATGTTATTCATTTAGCATAATTGGTCCAGAATGAATGAAAAAATGTGACTGCAATGGCCAATCTTTGATTCTTGTAGATTGATGATTTACAGACCCTGTTGAATTGATCCTCATTCATTGATTGTTACCATGCTTAAATCATATAAATTCCATCTTTTTCTCTCTGATATTATAACTAGTCAAGTATACTGACCGACTTTAAATACGCAACACTCATTTTGTTGATTTTGTCTACCAAATCATGTTTGATCTACAAGTAGTATGCATGCTTTTTATACTTCTTTCTCTTTCGAAAAAATCAACATTTGATTTACATGACGTAATTGAACATATCGAGTTATTGAGATCGCTCGAATTTCAAAAAGCAAAATTTCGAACCAATAAACAAAATTTTCACTTTCTTTTCTTTGTGAAACAGTTCTTTCAATTCTTGGTCACACTTAAATCAGTTTAAAAATGTTGCATCTCCATATTGCCAAGATGGAGGAATAACAAATTGAATCAACCTGTTAAAATACTGCAAACAGGAAAACATAAACGTGCTGCAACCAAACAATTTGATGTCAGAGACTTGTTATACTGTCCTTCCGACAATGGTTCCTGTAGACGAGGTTTGTTGAAGACCATCAATGACCAGATCAATATGTAGTGAAAATGCAATGTCAATAGAATTTGATTCGGCAACGTCATTTGCAAGACAAATCTACGGCAGCAACGTCAACTGCTGAATGCCATTTTGCACAGATTTATTTCATAAATGTTTCACATTAACTGAACTGCCATCGAATTGACCGCATATTGCCAAAACCCGTTGTAATAGATGGAACAAGGGCAAGATCAGAAGGTGCAAAACAGAACCCAAAACGTGACGAACAGAAATGGTTGACCTTTCTGACACTCATTTTTGTGTTTGTTATAGCCAGTCATTGCTTTTGACAGTGACACGTTCATTTGTAAGGGGAAAGCCAGGGATTCGGTGTATACCACAATATTTGAACATTAAAAATGACGTAATCAATTCATTTTTCGAACTGACATTTTTTTAAACATTGAAGTAATGAAAGAACTTTCTGATCATAAGTTTGTTTACAAAAAAAAAAGCTTATTTAAAAATTGGAATTTAATCAAAAAAATAGTTTAGTGTTGCGTTTCTAAAGTCGTTCAGTATATATAAACCATACCTGTCAACCTATGTAAATGAAAATTCAGGCCATAACATGTACAAATTATTTTTTTAGCTGAATTTATGTATTTTGGGGACATCTTGATATAATTCAAATCATAGTTTCCCAAACATGATCACATGGTTAAGTTAATTTAAATGTAAAGACTGAAAACAATTTTAAACTTTACATATTCATATTTCATAACATTTGAATTAAATCGATAAGTTTATGTTATGCTGCAATAACATCTTCTATTGTTCATTCTATTGTATTTTACAAGCCACAGGACATTGTGCAAGATATTCCCTATCATTATAACCATGGAATTGATGCATGATGAATTTTAAGAATCTTGGCTGGCCATATGTCCCGTTCATAGTGACTTTGACTGTATCAGGGTCAGACTTTCACATATAAAGTTGTTGTTATTTTATTAGGTAAATTAACTTGAGTTCGTGTTTTTATGAATAAAAAAGGTTAAACAATTAAAGGTAAAGATGGAAAAAATATTTTTTTATTTTTTATTTGTTCTGAGGTGTAAAATAATCAAAAGTAACATTCTGATATGTAGTAACATTCAATTAATTTCAGATACAAGCTTTTTATAAACAAAAAAAACAAAACATAAGTTTAAGGTGTATATTGCAAAAGGTGAACGAAATAGGGGAAGTAACTCAAATTGTTTGTAAAACAACTTATAAATACACATGCAAACATTCCTATTATAAAGCTAAAGTAACTGGTGTTAATTAATAGTGTTTGACACAAAAGCTGTCAAATGCAGCTATGCACTTAATGGGTCTTCTTCTTCTTCTTCTTATGGTATCCAGTTATCCATCAGATTTTTTTATGATAACTAACTGCTGTGTATGCATAGGATAATAATAAATAAATGTTTACAAAAGAATAGTGTCGTAAATAAACAAATACTAACATGACATGTGGTTAAAACTATTTACTCAACTACTAGGTTAACTGTTCAATATTGTAATGACAGTACATGTAGGTGTCAACTTTTTTCTAAAAATATTTAAAGTGGGGAAAAGTACTAACTTTTGAGGTAGTACATTCCAGAGTGTAATAGTATCGTAAAAAATGAATATTTGTAACAATCTTTAAATGAACATGTAAGTAGGTGTCTGTAAGTTTGTGGATGAAATTGTTGGGTCTATTGTCTGTTGTAATGAGTAATTCTGATGGTGCAGCAACAATATGGTGAACAATTTTATTAAACATTATAAGTCTAATTTTAAGTCTGCTTTGTTGTAAGGTAGGCCAACTTAATTTGACAGTCTAAGGTCTTAGATGGTTATTTTAATATTTCGCTGTGACGCCCTACAAATTTAGTTATTTGAACTAGTGCCTGCATAAAGCATTTTAAGTAATAAACAAATATATAATCAAACAAATTATAGGCCCATAAAGGGCATGTTACATATAATAAATACAAATAGATACAGTCATATGGGGATGTAGTCCCCAATTACAGTAGAAAATTCAATAAAAAAAAAAAAATCAGGAAAATTTCCCGAATTTTTCATTGTACTATTGAACTCAAAATCATTCAATTTTTTTTATGTCATGTTTTGAAATCCCGGACTTGCGCAGAAATTTACAATATTACTCCTTTTTCCAGTCTCGTGTTGTATGAATCTTTGAGTAAACTATCAGTCTAGTATAAATAGGAAGGAATGCAATACCAATTTCATTTTTAATTATTCCTTGATATGAAGAAACGTTACCTGATGATAGCGTTTTCTTTGTTTACATTGCATATGACGTCATAGTTAAAAAAAACGTCACAACTAAAATCCCTTACAACAGAACCAAAATCGGAAACGTTACGGTATTTCCGTTTCTTTGTTTGAACAAATATTTAAGTTACAAAAAAATGATTCGTCCCTATTTACAGGTAATACCTGCTTCATATCTGAGACTACTATAACACATAGTGTGTTATAGTAGTCTCAGCTCATATTAGGTAAGTAAAGAAACAATGATGTCAATGTTCATGTGTATACATGGAAATATTATTGGCTTATGATATTAATTAATATGTATATGACATATGGAAATTCATCTATTCATTGTTTTAATATACATACATCTGTAAACTAAGTAACCAAATCGTTGATGTGGTCCTACTTGTCGGTCGATTAGGAAAACAAACAAGATCGACGTCAATTCAGCGCTTAATTTTTGCTTCATGAAACAAACACTATAATAACTTAGATAAATTAAAATTTTAACGCGGACCTCCGAGAAGACACACAGGACATTTGACAACTCGCCTCACAGCAAATTCGACCTACCTTTCCACAATACCGTTGTAACATATTTCACAATTTTTACTCTTATACTGACTGTTATGTATGCTGACGATATTGTTTTATTGTCAACCTCTCCCAATGGTTTGCCAAAAATTGGACTTTTTGCAAAATTACTGCAATGATTGGTGCTTAAGTGTGAATACAAACAAAACAAAGGTTCTTATATTCAACAAGGCAGGTAGATTGATTAACAAATATGATTTTATGCTAAATGGTGTAAAACTAGAGTGTGGTCATACATATAAATATTTGGGTATACATTTTTGTGCATCTGGCTCCTTTACAGTAGCCCAGGATAAATTGTATAAAAAAGCACATATATAAAAGCCTATTTTAAGTTATCTAAAGTTTTTTTATCCTTGCATCCTTCAGTCAAAACAAGCATGCATGTTTTTGAGCATACCATCAAACCCATCCTATTATACAGCTGTGAGATATAGTGTGCCTTTAATCATATGTCATCTAAATATAGAAATGGATTTTTTTCATTTGACCATATTTACTCTAGATTACCTGCTGAAAAACTTCATACTAAATTCTGTAAATTTATTCTTGGAGCTCCAAAAAAAAGCACCAATTTTGCAGTATTGGAAGACTATCAATATATTTTAGCAAAATTAAAGCAATGACTAAATACTATTACTATTACAGACTAGAAAAGTCAGACACTAACTTTCCATTGTTATTTAAACAATGGCTCTAGAAACTTTTACAAAAGCTTACAAAATTTGGTGAATGTCAAAAAATCTAAATATTCTTTCAGGTATGTAAATATTCTTGAAATTCCACAGGTAAAGTCAACCCGTTACGGTAAAAAAAATCGTTCAAATTTGCTGCTGCTATCTTATGGAACAGTCTTCCAAACCATTTCAGGACTGAAAACAGTTTTTCACATTTTAAAAGTCTTGTTCAGTACTGGAACGGTTTGGAATGTCACTGTTCTGCTTGCAGATAATTCTTAAACTGTTTTATTATTTATGCTGCTTTTGGTTGCTCTGGTCAAGCATGTTTTTACTTCATTCGAAAATTTGTTGATTATTTTTATTGCATGCTATGTATGTGAGATTTCAACTTTGATTACTGGTTGTTTTATATGTCAAAATGCACTGTTTTTATGTTATTTATATGTTTTTATATTCGGTCAAAAGCTCCTTAGAGCTTGTGTTGCTTATTTGTACTCATGCCGAATCAAAATAAAGTTTTCTTATCTTATCTTATCTTATATAATGCATTTATAGAATCAAAGAAATTGTATGAGTCAAAGAAACCATCGTGGTATATGTCATCTGAAAAACTTCTTTCACTGATTAATAATTATCAAATATCCTCGGACATGGCTAATCCAATTGACAACAGAAAACTAAAAAATGCCATAAAGTTGAAAGATTGGGAAAAAAATCTCAAAACTCACTCAGAAGGAAAACTATGCACATATGTCACCTTTAAATAAAATTTTGGTTGTGAAAAATATCTTAATATAATTGTTAAAAAATTTGATAGACGGAGTCTAACAAGATTTCGCATATCTGCTCACCATTTACTTATAGAGAAAGGTAGATATAGTAATACTCCCCGATACATTAAAATATGTAACAGATGTTGTAGAAATGAGGTCGAAGATGAAACACATTTTCTTTTCAACTGTGATAGTTTATCGGACCAAAGGAAAGACATGATAACAATGATAAATAATTGCTGCAAGAATTTTAAAAATCTTGACCCTAACCAAACACTGATATGGTTAATGATTAATGAAGATGAGAATTTATTATCACAGTTATACATGTTCATTAATAAATATGAAAAGTTTTTATGGGATTTATCTCCCTCTACTACTTGTAATTTGAACTTTATATTTTCCATAGTGAGTTCTAGAGCACCGTCCCTTGATGAATATTGGCCAGTAGCAATGTCAACCCTTGGCTGCTGCTGTGCATTAGTCATCAGGACAAGTACTATATATACCATGGTTTTTACGAGTTACCATGGTTTTCCCTCATCACACTTTTTAAGCAAATTATTTCGTAAAAACATCAAAGGAAAAAATCTAATTTATGTTACAATCACTATTGGAGTAATTTCATGTATCTGTAGCTAGTTCTAAAGGATCTCCCCTTGATGGCCTTTGCATTGTTGTGATGTTAAAGTCCCTCACTGATGTGCACTGGTCATAAGGAGAACTACTGCAGAATGAGATACTATATTCCCGGTTTTATTCTTTACTTTTTTTTTTCCGTATTAATAAACTTAATATCATATCCTTTAATATTAAATCGGCCTCATTACACTCAATGTCTCTTACCATAATTATATCCTACATTGCTCATATTATCAATTTATTATTGTGTATTACTTATTGTGTATTTCACTAATGTTTATATAATCATTGTATTATGATGTTTTTGTATCTTGCCCGACAAGGGCCCATGCTTGGTTTAATAAAATAATGTCTAATGTATAATGTCTATACTGTTTCTTCTTCTATAACTTCGTATTATGGAACACCTTTTGTAATACAGGTGCCTATCTACTTTTACCAACCACTAAAGGTTTTAACCGGAAGTATAAATAAAAGGAGATTTTGGGTTTACGTTGAGAAACAGCAATCCAACGACAAAAACATCAAAAATACACCAGGAGCGCGATATGCATTTTTCAAAAATAGAAAAGTGTATCAATCAGTTTTAAATATTAAATTTAACAGAAACTAAAAATTCCACCATCCCGATCACCAAATTTTCGACATAACAAGAAATGGTACTCTGCATCTCCTGACGAGATTCCTGAAATCTGACAATCCATGAAATGAAATGCGATGAGGTTAGCAGGTTAGTATTTTGTAGATCTTACCCATAACCATTTTTTTATTTTCTAAGGAGATTATGTAACAGACTGCATAAGAACACCAGTACAGGAAAAAACACAACTACATAAATTACATAGCATGCTTTTATAAGCGATCATGTCGTCCATCACGTCATAGACGTCTTTATTCGTAAACGACGTCGAGTACTGGAACAAAATATTCCTCATAGTATCGTCACTGCAAAGTCACGTGAGACGGAGACATTTGTTTTATTCAAATCCAAACTTACAAACCAATTAACCATCTCCAACAGATTTTGTTTCATTCATTTTCGATTGTGTGTAATTTAACAGAATACATATTACATCATGCTCAAATAGTATAATGAAGAAGGAAAACAAATATGTTATATGTTTTGAACCTCCTTACTGCACTGAAAGTAAACGGCGGAAGGATGTTAACTTATCAAGTCGAGGGAGAATTTTAAATGATGTGGTGTTTTATTTCATGACCAACAATGTCACCCACGCACGTGGCGAACAAAAGTCGTAGTTACAGAGTTTTTATTGATATCAACCCTTTATTCAATATTACAGTGTAACATTAACAAAATATAAATAAGATACCAGAGCAAGACTCATTATTTCATGCACTGGATGTGCGTTTTGTCAACAGAAAACTTACCAGGGGCTTAGAGTATTTAGAAATCCAAATCAATTACAAAACTGAAGATAATTGAAAACCAAAATTACCAAAAAATGTTTATACCAATCAAAATACAAAGGTCAACTAAAGGGTCACCACAAGTTCAAGACACTGCTCATGTTCTTATCTGGGGATTTGGGAAATAGTCCGATTATATTTGAGACAAATCATTTTTTGCAACTTTATAGTTTGCCTTTTTTTGGATTAGATTAGAGAAGATAACATTATTTCAATCAGTGTCAACAAATTGCTGTAGCATAAATAATTATAATATCTAATATATGGGCTGTTTAAATATCTGTGCACTGTCAAACTTGTTTTTATAAGGGTTGGTATTGCTGTTTTAACTGCAAAACGCGTTCATGTGAACAGAATGTTAATATTTAATGCTTGGTAGCTTGCTGCTTTTAACTGCAAAAATCATTTGTCATGTGAACAGAATGTCAATATCTAGTTCTTTTCACATGGAAATACTTCCTGCATATTAAAGGGAACGGCGTGCTTTAACGTCAGTTTTGTTATTGTGGTCTACCCACAAAAAAAACCCCAAATTTTTACATCGAGATGACCATGAGGTCGTTCCGATGTATTGCTTTAGCCTAAATTTCCATTATGCAAATCAGTTTTGTGTGTTCAGCCGATATATAAAAATTATAGATCCGCGGACATTATATAGTGCAAACTAGCATTACTTATCGCTTGTTTTAAATTGATTTTTTTAAATGGGTACTCCTAAAAAAAATGTTTTTAACACAAATTAATGATAGGAAAATGTTTTGTCGTTAGATATATATATAAACCGAAAAACATTGATAATATCTATGCCCACGTTCCGAAAATTGTGTTAAAGCTTACGGAAGATTATCTCAAGAACGTTTTGCGACACTCCCGACAAGGACCGATAACTCTGTTATTGTTTTTGCGTGAAAAAATGTTTAAATGGTTTCTCATATCCAATATTTTAGATAAATCGATTTTTTTTTTTTACAAAAGAGTGTCTATCATGCACAAGCACTGCACTATTATTAGAATTTATACTGCACTCGTTCTATTTGAGCAGTCAAAATGCGTTGACTGTATATTTCTATGTCATATACAGTCACTGACCTAATATCACTTCTCATGAATATTTAAATAGAAATTGCCGAAACTGTAATTAATTATTCATATGACCTATTCAACATGTTCTTGTTTCCAATGTATACAACGACTCAAACTTATTTCTTTTATAATTTTTAGAAAAAAAAATATTTCACTTAAATCATTATGTTTTATGCTTATTGTTGATACTTTAGTTCATTCTCAAACAATAATTCCTTCACCATCGATTAAGGGTTTCATTGGGAAATGTCATTTCATTGTGTTGTATATTTCTCAGCCTGCATGATATGAGGCCTTTTTACAAAAGGGGGAGTTTCCCAATATTTTAATCAAGTAATAAAATTAACAAATTAAACAATAATTGAAAATGTTTTTTTTAGATTGCAGTATAAAGACAATAATAGTAAATTGACTTGACATATCAACGATTTAAGGATTCGGCACGAAACGGGAAAAATGCTCGGCATAGCCTCGCTTTTCCCGTTTCTAAGCCTCATCCTTGTATCGTTGATATGTCAAGTCAATGCACAAACGGATGAAAATTATATATACATGCAACTGTTATATTAATATATCATAATTTATAACAAGAAAGCAGTGTATACTCTGGGACTATTATTATTTTGGTACAATAGGCCCAGGTAGATTATTGAATTTCCTGACTTATTCATCATCCAGACACGAACTTGTCTAGGAAAAAAATATATCTCTGTACATAAACCTCAGTTTCAGGTATAGAGATGTGAACTTTTTTTGTGACATGTGCTTTTGACCATCCACAAGAACTTGCGGTCATTCGATGTTCAGTACTTCAGTACTTTGATTTGTATTGCTTTTGAGAAGTATTTATTAAGCTTTTTCGTTTTTCTAATGTCCAGATTCTTTTATTTGGTTTTGGCTTTTAAAGGATGTTTGCTGCTCAGTTTCAAAATCAATAACTTTCCTTAAAACTAGTATATTTTGACAGGGGATAAATGAGGAATAAAAAAAGCCAAAAAAATAATATAGGGGTCAATGTGCTTGTTTTTGAGATATAAGCTATTGAAATTTTGGCGGGAAAATGTTCTATCTTTATTTTTCATAGCTTTATCATTGACCAGTTACAGTTCTCAAAAACTATTAAAATATAAATGAGATTCGATAAGACTTTAACAAATGGCTTATAATTATACATGTAAAAGATTTATAAAATGAAAAATGGGGGTTCATGCGCAAATTTTTTTAAAGGCATTCAAATGGATAAAACCAGAGGATTTCGAATATCTGACAAAACATTTAAAACTACATTTGATCGCAGAGTTGAAATATTAAATTGTTTGGTACAATGAAGCCATACATGGAGCAATAACAAGGAAATGCAGACTTTTCCAGAGGAGTCAGTACATTTTAGAAAATCGAGAATTACACAATTTTTTTTTTATTGATACGATAAAAATACATGTTCACAAGTTATTATATCTAGCGTTATCGCTATTTTACGAAATTTCTTTTGATCTTGCCCGACTTATAAATTCTTTTCTCAGCGGAGTCGAGTGATTTGAAAAATTATCGCTGGAAACTAAAGGGGCACGTGGCGTTGTCAATGAAATTGACATGATTCATTTACAGTTGACTACACTTTAACGTCAAATATACTTGGTATAGTTGGGAAAAAATTAAGTAGTTATTCATGGAACTGATAAGCTTGCAGAATTCTGAACAGCAGCTTCATAATCAAGGACAAAAGCAATGATACGTTACCTCGGTTGCTTTGTTCAAAACATTTGGTGATAATTAGTTCTATTTTCTATTTTTGTTTAGACAATAATGCGTATTATGGAACGTCTATAATCGCAGTCTTGTCATGTTTCTATGCCTTCTTGATTAGTATAGATGCCAGTTGTTTTGGTAGATAACAATTATCCAGTATTGTGGACTTTATAGTGGTGTTTTGGACTTAAAAAGATGAATTGCGAACTTTAACGGCGCCACAATCCAGTATAACATTCTTTATAAAATTTGCAGGAATTGGAAGAGTACTTACATTTCATAAACATTTGTTATACTGAAATACTTCAAATACAAATAGTACAAAAAGTATACATAGTTCTATATTTACCAGACCAGAAGTCCATTTCTAAACTTCTGACTAGACCTATAAAATAACAACAATCGTCAATTTAAATAACAGAGATTCTCGTTATGAATAAAATAACAAATTGAGTAAAATGTTTATAAATTTATATTAAAATTCTCAAATGAAGCAATAGCATTATCACAGCATTATCTATATCACACACTTTCTATCACAGACATTGAATTATTAACTCTACAAGTGGATAAACGAGAATAAAACTTTTGATTTTACTAAATGTTGTTGGTGCAGTACCGACTGAAAAAATCAGTTCAATTCAATCTGTTTTTAAAGAATATATCATTTCTGATTTCTGTTTTCTCCTTATACCAAGTGCATGACACACCAATGTGTATGGTCACTAAATGCTGTGTTTTTCTTGTCGTAAATCTTTCGAAATAACACATATATGTACCGAGAGAGTATGAAAATCTTTCCACAATTTACCGGCAGAGTATTTTTTTAAGGCAAATTTAAATGTAAAAAGCGACTAGTCTATGTAAGTTAAAAATTATATGCAATTGTGGTAGATAAGTGAATTCGCCCGTTACATGGAAAGATGTCTATATTTTTAATGAAACTGAACACGAATTTTAAGTAAATGCAACACCTAACCATTACAGAAGTTTTGCAAATACGTTTATGTACTGTACAGTAGTACAAAAATGAAAGTCTGAAATGGCAATTGCACCTTTGATAAACAATGCAAGCGGGGAAATATACAATAATGTGTTCATATGTTAGGAACATAAATAAAGATGGATTCCTCATGTATGAACACAAGAATTGGCACAATAAAATCACAATCGCATTAAGAAACATCACTTGTCTGGTCGTCTGAGCTTTGCAGACATATTCATAGAACGTCTCGCTCCTGCTGGAATCCATTTTGAACCAGCAGTTTGTTCACTCTCTAAAGGAGGTAAATTACTTGAGTTTTTACTAGCACCTTTATTTATTTTCATATTAGGCATAGAAGAACGAACTGCAGGCTTCGGACTTCTTGGTGCCATAGGCAACCGATTAATGTCTAACGTCTCGCGTTTTGTCGTACTTTCCCTAGAATTAAGCAAGAGGTCTTTTATGTCTCGTACATCACTAAAAATTTCGTTATTCTGAGCTCTCAAGTTTTTCATCTCTTCGTATTGTTGTTTCATAACCTCACGCATGCGTTCTACTTCTAGACGCATTGCACGTGACGCCTTCTCTAAGTCGTCTCGAAACCGTGAGTTCATTTCTCCCTTTTCATATTCAAGATTTTTAATTTTCGTGTTTTGTTGTTCTATTATATGTCTAGCACGAGTCAATTCATTTTGCATCGAATTTAGTTTGTCTTTCACGGAATGCAGCTCATGTTTTAGTTTCTTTATTTCATCACTCTGAGATTTGTACAACGTATCGGATTCAAGATGTCTTTTTTCTTCCCTAAGCTTTGATACCTTTTTATTTAAATCTTTCGCGTAATCTTCAGTTTGTTCAACAAGTGATTTTAATTCAGTAATTTCATCAATTTTCTCTAGTAAATGTTGACTCTGCTCTTCCTTTTCTTTATTCAAATGTTTAATCCTATAATCTCTAACAGAAATTGATTCCGTCAATTCACTGATTTCATGATCTTTTACTTTAAGAGCTCGGTCTTTTTCGTGAACAACTTTCTTTTTTTCTGTCTCTTGGTTTTTCTGTTCAACGTCTATTCGTAATCTTAAAGCCACTACTTGCTCTTCAAGATCTTTGTTGACTTGCATCACATTTTGTAAAAGTTCCATAGCTTCAGTTGGTAACTGGAAACTACCTATTGGCTCGCCCAGTTCTCCAATGTCTTCTGGGTTGCTTGTGGTTCCTGATAACGGCCTCGAAGAAGACTGAGGTGATGACACATTACTAGCACCCTGGTCTGCCGGTCTGTCTGTACTATAACCTTTTCCTGTTATCTTAAATCCGTTTTTGTCGTCCTGAAATGAAATTCGATCATTTACCATTTATCTGCTATTTCAAAAAGAAAACCCTTGATGGTCCTTACAAAACTTATATTTGACCGGAGTATTAAAGTTTTATGGTATAGAGTTTGTTCTGTGTTATAGTGTGTTTCTTTGGACTTTTTTGGAAAATGTTCTATCGTGTAAAGCCGTTTACCTGCTGTTGTCTCTTACGAAGCTTTTCAGCAAATAACAACAACCTTGTGTTCTAATTCAAGATGGAATTACGGTTTTGTAAAACGTAGCTGTTACCACATTTGTATTAATTGCACTTAAACATTTTTCATAAAATATTTATATCCAAGGAGTTAAAAAATACATGCCATACTCTAGATGCGCCTGTCCGTCAGTCCAGTTTTTTTTTGTTATTTGTTTTGTCATTAATCAGACAGTGGATTTTGTCGTTTGAATCATTTCATAATTTCTGACTTTGGGAATTCAAAGTTTACATTGCAGTATGTTTTTTTCCTGTATGTGGACTTTAGAAAGACCGTTCGGAGCCTTGTTGTTGCTTACTTTAACTATATTTGGTATCTGGTTGACAGTTGTCTCATTGGCAACTCTAACACAGATCCGTACTTTTGCAATATGAAACAAACCATTTTAGTGTCTTTCTTTGGTCTTTGTGATGCAATCGTCCCACCTCCAGTCGCCATCACTGAATGCTTGACCTACAAATAAAATCATTGGTTCTTGAATGCCACTATTGTATAAAACTCATCTTTATGTTATTTAAGAAGACTAACATAGACTAGTTAGTTTTATTACACCTTAAGGAATTATTTTCCATAGGCATGGGGCATAGATACCCCCACTTGCACAGCTCAGTGATTTTCACGCGGATTAAAAATTCCATTCAAATTTCAATCCAAGTATCATGCCTCGGCTCTGGAACGATGCAAGCGAAAAGATGAGAATATAACTCTTAACATGCCTTTAGTGGGCCAGAACAATTTATTAAAATTTCAATTTATTTCTGAAAGAGTATTAAAAGGATAATACATAGAAGTAGAAACAGATAGAACAAATTGAGTCAAATGAATTAAAGTTGAACTTATCACCTACAATAATATGGAAGTGGTTAACTTTCCTTCGTGTCAATTTCATTGTTATTGAAATTACATTTAATAAACACACCAATCAATGTTGAAATTGAAAATTATAATTTGATAGAGAAGCGCTTAGAAAAAGCAGTATAATCTTTAAATATTTAAATATCTACAATCACGAATAAAAATCATCGTATTTGTAAAGTACTCGGTATTTAATTAGTATTGATAGGATCTCAGATTGAACAGCAGATAAATGCATACTTTTGTCCATGTAAAGTCGGCCGTGTTCTTCTTTTCATGAGAACGAAATCAATGACTGACGAGAATGTAGGGATGAGACGCATCTCGCGGAGTATTTTGTATTTTCTGCGTAATGTTTGGTAAAATGTAAGACTGTTTACAGTTACTGATTTTATTTGAAAGAACTAATAGTTTGAATAAATATTGACTATCTAAAAAAACTCGAGAAACCGTCGTCAACTTGTTCTGCTGAGCATATATGCTTTATCAGTCTGTATTAGCTTCTTTGTGTTTGATTTAAGAAATGACATGTATTTAAGAATGATATTGCTTGTTTTTATAATTGTTTGACTAGTATTTGGGTTTGTTATGCCCAACAACGGTATTATACTTTTTTCCAGCCTGACCATCCGTCCGTCCGTCCGTCGACACAGTTGTCGTGGTCGTCAGCTTGAAGCCTCAGTTCAATTTTACGTGTACTTTTTAACTAATGCATAAATCATATTATGCTGAGTTCACATGTAATTCGAATTCGATTCGCATTAACTAATTCGAATTAGTTTAATTCGCATTCAAAACGTTTGGTGTCCTAACGTCAATTCTAATTCGAATTACAATGCGCGACAAATTCGCTTTACTGTCAGAATGGCGTTAACTTTTAATTCGTATTGACAAAAACGTATTTCTAATGCGAATTGGATAATTCGAATTAAAAAAGAAGAGTGTGTGAACGCAATTAGCGAATTCGATTCGAATTCAATTCGAATTAAATGTCCATGTGAACGAGGCATTACTTTATTGACCTTGATTCAAATTTTTGATAATATAATAGACATATGATGGTGCTACAGGGGCATGGTATTCTATGACACGCATTCTGGTTTTTGTCTATTATAACATGACTTTAGAGTGCTTTCTCTGTGTATTTTTTTTAACGAGGGTGCTACTACAAAGACATGAAAACTCTTCTTAAAGTAATATATTAAGGAATAGTTGTGTCTCGTTGGCACTCGTACCACATCTTCTTATATCTATATACGTCTTGATAAAATATGCGAGAATTACTGACATGATCGTTTCATCTTTTTAATATTTTCTCTCTTTCTGATAACATTTTAATATTTCTTGCTATTTAAATATAAGTTTAACATAGCAAATACATTTATTTGGGTGACTTAAACCTTGAATTGATAAGAATACAATAAGACAAGCATGTTACCTCACGTCTGACACTCTTTATCCTTTAAATTGTATGTCATTGTATATCTAAACGGATTTCAATGAAATATCAAACTTTTGAATAAATCTTTAATTCTGTATTGTCGCCATATAGTTGTGAAAAATCGCTAATAATAAGAAAGAATGATATTTAAGATGTCTAAAAATAACAGTTTTCCATTTTAACATGTTTTTCTTCAATATACGTTTATACGTTAAAGTTTTTAAGGCGTACATTAATTATATATAAAAGTAGTCTGCACTTTAAATAAAATTATTTTAGTAGCCAAGCCTAATTGTAAAGAAAATATACAGAATGAAAAAAATAGTATATGAGTTATAAATGCAAACGAACAGTTTTTAAAGACCCTACCTCTTATTCAAAGTTTACATTTTTATCCAAGTATGTACTCTTTTCGGACAGTTTACATATCAATATCCGCCATTATGAACCAGTCTCGATTTCAGTTTCGGGATATTCCGAGCAGTAATCGATTCGGAATCATTCCTTTATCGTTGATGTAGTCTTGGACACCAAAGCTTACTTTGTTAAGTGACTAAGATTAATCTATACCTGAGTTATCGAGCAATTCTTTATGAAATTTAAATGTATGTAAATAAATATTGTGTAAACATTTTGAGAACAAAGAAGCAGAAAATTATCAATATTAATAGGCAAGGGTAAATGACAAAAACTTTTAAAATACTAAAAGATTAATCAGGTATGAATTTAAAAAGCCATTGAATTCATAAAAGAATAAATGGGGAATTTTTTACAACTTTGCATCCTGTGTTTAGAATGCGCAGATGGCTTTGTTGTATTAGTTACGCTATTTACATACATGTACGAAAGTTTACAAATGACTCTCAAGAACTATTGAAGAAAACTAGTACATGAGCAAACAAGTATAATGATAGCATTTGTTATGCTACTAACATCACAGAAGGAATTATCATGTTTTTGTGGCTGGCATAAAATGCTCTATCTTTCCTTGATCATTCAGCAGATGAAAGTTAGGAATATTTCATTTTTATGTCATATATGATAGAATAAAATAAGAAGTATGCATGTTTCAGCACGAAACGGAGGAATGTGTGCAGCATGCAGCCTAACATGTAATGTACATATAGCTTTTTTTCAACCTTTAGAACGAAAGCATCGGGGTATATAAATGCTAAAAGTGATACTTTTATAAACTATTGGACATATTCAGACTGTGGCGAATTTACATCAATATTCTAATAAATGGGTAATTGCAAACTCTCCAGGAAATCGATTATTATATATTTTGATATACCAAGGACCTTATGTACCATGTTATTTAAGGTCCTAGGAGAAAAAAAAACCTAAAAAATGCTGAAGACTTTATGATAATACAATTGACTACATATAATAAACACAAATAAGGCTGTTGTACATTTGGTCTTGTTTTTGTTGAAATTTATGGAATACCTTTTTACTTATATTCACGTCGGCAAAAGAACGCGCTTACATAAATTCCTATAGAATCATTTGCTACATCAAGTCTTTTTGATTTGATACGAATTAGATACGACACCTTATGGTAACGATCATTCAAGTTTATTTGAAATCTTAGCTGGAACATATTTCAGTGGAATATTAATGTCGGGTGATTTAATATATTCTTGATGTTTTCCTCCTCAAATGAATTTCTGGAAACTCGAGAAAAGCGACTTGGAGACACGGAGTTTATAAAACTTATTTTCATTATCTACAGACTATGTTTCTCTTACCTTGTCTGGATACATATGTCTAAGATCATTTCTGTTGATAGGCATATCAGAAATATCTTTCATTGTTGATGTTCAACTAATAATAACCCTTGATGTATTGTCTTTGATGCTTGTAAATTTTTAAGGATACTGAAAACTTACTCTCTCTGTAATATTTATACTATTTTAATATATAAATACCCTAATCAAAATTACCCAATCATACAGTTTGTCAGATCATTCCTTAATTCAAGAGTCAAAGTCAACATGTTCTATTGACACTTTGTTATATCAATTTTCTCATAAACAAAGAAATCCAGTCTGCAATAAAATAACGTCTGGTGAGGGTTTCATTTAATATTCATAGTTTGACACTAGAATATTTAAAATCTAGTCAATTAATAATACATTACGACATACAATATATCTATCTATAAAGTTAACTTAGTGTGAAACTAAAGAAGAAATAAACAACCAAATGGTCATTCCTCTCGACCTATATCTTATTTATAGAATAGTAGTGATTGGTTATGGTAGGTATCGTTTATATCGCTATTCGAAATAAAAATAAAAGTCCTTCAGTTGGATCTCCTAGTGCGAAAAGTCTCTCAACGGTTCTGGTTGACACTTATTAAAAACATTATCAATTTTTTTTTTACATCGAATGTGACCTTGAGAGGTCATTTCGGTGTTACGTTGCTTCAGAATTTCTGCACACACCCGGCGCTTTTGACTGGTAACGGAACGCATTTTATATAGATACGCGGGTATTATCAAGAACAAAATCTCATTTCTTATAGCTTGTAATACACATGAACATATTTTTTTAAGAACAGAAATAAATAATATGAAAATGTTGTGTCGTCGTAATAAATATATAAGTATATATACAAATCAGGAATAACTATGCACACGTACCAACTTTTAAAAATTGTGTTTGCGGATGAATATGTCATTTATTTCATGTGAATTGAATAATTGTAGGATGTACCAGGGATATACATAGATATACCGTTCCCAGTGTATACATATCTGTCTGATAGTTTTCAAATTACCATCTGTCATTTATTCATTGTTCAATCATGGAAACTTGCGGTCATGATCCGATGTCCAGTATATCAGTACTTTGATTATATTCAACATGCACAATCGTGCTATACTGTCGTGTTATAAACGTTTGACGTTTTTATAAACGAATCGGACACGACGTCAATCAATCAATCAATCAATCATCAACATTTATCATATTTTTGCACACGTGATAATATAAATTCTATCCCTATTTATAAACTATTTTTCAATTTCGACACACAGGACTGATTTCTTTTTCAAATGGATGTGCGTGAAAGTACGTCAAATAGCCTAAAACGAAGTTCTATCTAAAGATTTTGACTGATATTTTAAATGTAAATCCGTTCAGAATCAATCAATAGTTTCTTTTATATTTATATTCTTTGACTCAAACTTTCCAGCTTCCGGGTGCGGGATTTTCTAGCTGTTTTGAAGACACATTGGTGGCCTTTTGCTGTTTTCTGCTCTTTGGTTGGATTGTTGTCTCTTTGACACATTCCTAATTTCCATTCTCAGTTTTAATATGTTTTTTAAAATACCCTCTGAAGACAGTCCAGGTTTATTAAGTTTATTCGAATAATTCTCTCGCCAAGACAAGACATACATAATGTATTACATTGTTCCGTTTTCTTTTTAAAATACTATCTTGTAATATGCTTGTACTGTATTGAATTTTGTTTGTTAATCGAAATTACTTACAATATTCACTTTTAAATAAAGATAAAAACGTCTACCTAATTTTCTATTCAATGGTACACAAAATTTAAAGATTACATTTATTGGAACATATCCAAGTTTAACTAAATGATACATATTTTAAACTAAAATATACTTTACATCTACATAGACCTAGATGTAAACCTATCATTTAAAAATATTTGTTTGTGCGAAATCGATAACTTGTTGCATTTTTTTTTTTTATTAATTAACTCCTTGAAACAAAGAATGTCAAACTTATAACAAAGGAATATTCCCACTAAAAAGGTGAGTTGCTGTATATTGATAAATAGGAATTTTGTGTTAACTTATATTTTGTCAATGCAGATCGATCAATCAATTTTAAGTTTTTTTTTAATGTTGAATAATGAAATAAATACTATAAATTTTTGAATAGTATTGCGGTTGTCTACGTTGTTATGAAAATGATTCTAACAAAATGAGACATCGTCACTTAAATAAGATCAATGCACCGGTTGGTCATTTTTGAATACAACTTTATAAATACTAGTAGCTTATATGCTTTTACAAAAGTTATTTTTAGTTTTAAAAAAAGGGCAAAAGATACCAGAGCAACATTCAAACTGATAGATAGAAAATAAACTGACAACACCATAGCTAAAAAAAAAAGACAAACAGACAAATAATAGTACACAACTGAGACACAACATATAGACCCAAAGACAAAGCAACACCAAAAACTTGGGGTGATCTCAGGTGCTCCGGAAGGATAAGCGGATCCTGCTACACATGTGGCAATTGTCGTATTGCTCATGTTATTACAAATCTGGTAAATCGTCTAACTCGGTAGGTCACTTTCGTGGAAATAGAACGGGATTGAAGTAACGGCATTATAGGGACATATCCGATATCATCTGCGAAACGAATATTCCGTTGCGGTCAACCTGTAAAACTGAACATTAATACGATACTGAAAGGCTGGATAAAGGCAGCGCTTCGACTATCATTGCAGAAAGCTGTACATTTTCAATTTTTCTAGGTAACTGAATAGGCGAGCGAAGTATGGCGTCAACAACAAAGAGAGAGGTGAGGTCATAGGAAACTTGTAATTCAATCTTATGCCGTTTTATTTCAGCACTTTCACAAAAATCAAATTTCGGAAGTGGCTTTTCAATTTTTATTACCATACGAAGATGTGGTATGTATTCCTATAAGACAACACAGCACAAGAAACTAAATAACACCACAATTAACAACTATGAATCACTGTACGGCCTTCAACAATGAGCAAAGTCCATACCGAATATTCAGCTAAAAGATGCTCCGAATTCACAGATGTAAAACAATTCAAACGAAAACACCAACGACAAAACTTTTTGTACAAAGCCATGAACGAATAAACAAATGTCTTGCAAAGCAGCAAATGACGACCACTGAGTTAAAGGCTACTGACTTGGGACTTATACAGAATGTTAAACAAGTTTGAGGTGTGAACAAAGTAAGACATAAGATAGGTAAAAATGTCAAAAATATGGGTACAGCTGACTCAACATTTTTATATAGAATCTTTATCACTGTAAAATGTCTATATAAAGCCTGCAAACAATTACATAAATATGACTATACAAATTCCTATACTTTTTTCTCTCTATTCAATATATATATATATGTATGTATACAAAACTAGTTATCATTAGTAAAATTCGCATGTAAGACTTTAATTTACAGGAGCCACAAAAGTTATCAATTCAAGGACTTTCTCTACCAAAACCTGAAGAAAAATTATTTGAGGACAGGTTTGGATCTTTTGTTGGATCTGAGGATGAATCCGATACAATTCAGCATTCTTTGATCCAGCAAATAGTCAACATGAACTTGGGACTCGAAAAACAAATAGAAACATTGCGTTTAAGACTAGACTTTGGAAGAAAGCATCACCATGCTGCAAATGAATCTGAAAAACTGTCTATGGAATCCGAAATTAAAGTAAAGACAATCAAAATTGATAGTCTGAAAACAGAGCTGAATAACAAGGAATGTTCTTTGTCAAAGTTAGAAGAAGACACTGATGACAAACGGAGTAAGCTGGCTGAAATTCAGACTCAGATTAGCGAAATGAAGCAGAATGTCGATGCTGCAACCACGTGGTTAACGGAAATTCAGAAAGAAATAGTTAACCTGGAATCCGAAAACAGACAGTTGGTGTCCGGTGAAGCTTTTGAGAAAGCACAAAAAGACATTATCACTTTAAAAAACGAAATTTATACTTTTCAACAAAATATAAAAGTAATGTCGAAAGAACTAAATCGGGCGCGAGAAGTTGTTGTTTCCCAAGGAAACAGTATGAAAATTCTTGAAACAGACAAACTTAATATACAGGTTAAATTCAAAGAAGATTTACAACGAATAACAATGTCTGTAAGATTTGAGATAGAGCGCATGCGTGATATTATGCAAAACCAGTGGAGTGAGATGAAATATCTCCGAGAGCAAAATCATACTGTGCGACAAGATGTAAAGGAAATCAAACATTTGTTGACACTTGCGCAAGCTCAACCAGATTCTAGTCGTCTTGCAAAGAGACAACCTGAATCAACTTTGTCATCTTTTCCACCAAGTCGAAATCCAACCCGAAAACCATCTCATCCTCCGTTGCCGGCATTGTCGCCAAAACGAACAATCGTTCATAGAAAATGATTTTTTCGTCAAATATAATTGACTGCTGTTAAAGTCCTCTTTTAAGTACATCACTTGGCATTTGGTAGTATAATACGACTGAAACAACTCGGGTAACTGAGTTCTAAGAATAGCTTTTTACTTTCCTTGTTTCGAGTTTGTAACAAATACGCGAACCCTAGAATTTCATTTGATGATAAAAATTTAACATGTCAGAAATATTACTTTTGTAGTTTGAATTAAGACATTTTAAGAGTAGATTGCAGTCAAGTCAATTTGGTATACATTTTTGCACATGGAACGGCCATTATTACAGTCTTTCGAAGTTAAAATATGTATCCGATTATATATATTGACGTAGCTCAATTGAAATGCTCAGATTTTAAATAAATACCGAGATTGGTATTCTTAGAAAACACACTCATGTTTCGTCAATTTGTAATTCAAGAAACAGACATTATTTTCTTATTGCCAAATATATTTTTATGTTGTATAACTTTTTTTTTCAACAGACAATCGTCATGTCTACTGATGGGAACAAATTATCCTTCTCTTCTTGTTGAATTGTTTCTCAATACGCGTGAGACAGACTTCATACAAGTTCTTCATAAGAAGAAATAAAAGAATCTGGTATTTTCATTTAACTCAAAGTTGCACTAAACATTGATGTTCTCCGAGGGACCCACTGAATTGTTCTATGTTGACTTTGTTGGTCACTTAACTTAAGGCAATTTATACCAATGATATAGTTATGTCCTCTTCATGTCCTGACTCGCATCAAGAAATTGGCAATGCCGCGATTTCGGACAAATATTCTACTATATACAACAAAATATACTTTCCGCTAAGAAATATTTCAGCATCCCCTACAAATGGAGGTCGAATCAATGGTTACACATTGTAAAGTTCGTCGTTATTTCTACCGACACCATCATCATTCGGGTGACTGTTATAGCGAAACTATGTGCTAGATAACCACAAATATTGTTAAATCGTCATTGTTGCAATCCAGACCATTTATGCTTCATATTATAATCTCCGACTGGGACTTTTCTTCTTATTCTTATTTTTTGCAAGCATGTAACATGACGGATGGCATAAGAAACTTGGTTCCGGAACTGTCTATATTTCCTTGTACACCCTGGTTTTTTTTTTAAATAAGTTCGTGTTGTCTTTGCTCACGTTTTAAGTCTGTGTGTTGTGCTTCCTGCTACTGTATTGAGGCTTACAATTTTCTGCTCCTTTGTTTGATTGTAAATTTGTTGTGATCCTTTGTAATTTCCTTTTCAGGCTTGGTATTGTATGTCATTTTCTCACTGTGTTGAATACCAATTGGTGGTCTTGTGATGTTTTCTGTATGCTCTTTGGTCGGGTTGTTATCTCTTTGACACATTCTCCACTTGCATTCACAATTTTAAAATCGTCGATTGGTGGTTTTTCCCCTTGGTACTCTCTTCCTTCTTTTTTCTTGGTTTCTACGTTAATCTTTTTTTCCAAATGTTCCATTAGTTTTATATTTTCTTATTTAAAGTTATTGTAAAGGTCGGTACATTTAAAAAAAAAAATAATTGTGTACACCACGTTTTTATTTCGGTTACAAACATTTTCATCTTTGCTCTCAAAATCAGACAAAATAATTAAATCATGAAAACGACATCAAACCGAGAAAAAAAATAAAGAGCTATTGTATTTTTCAAGAATATATTTGTTCTTTTTTTATATTTCAACAAATATATATGTATATATAATTTGTTCTTTTTTTATATTTCAACAAATATATTCATTCTAAAAATGTACGCACGGTCAACGCTTTTACAACCCTATAAAGTTTCAAAAAGAAGTATTCAATACTTATAATTACATTTTTTTTAGCTAAAATCATGAAAACACGATTTTTATCGAGTTTTATTTAATTCACCTGTGCACTTTTTTGTGGGACCTCGTGTCATCATGCTTGTTAAATGTTATTGTCTGATGCAATTGTTTACGGAATAACATGTTAGCCAATCAAAATAACGTATTATAATGAAACTTACATCTAATGTAATTATTTACAAATAAAATATAATGATCAGATTAAAACATAACAACAATTCAACATCATTAAAATATTAGAAATTAACAATAAACAAACACGCCTGCGTGCAGAATCTATGGATGGATCTATGTACATTGTAAATCTAAAACATTGACTTAAAATAGTCTACACAAATGAGATACACTGCATCTATAAAAAATTTATCTACAAAAATGAGATTCACTGCGTCTAGACAATCTCGATATTTAAATATGAGATACGCTGTGTATAAATTTTAATCTACAAAAATGAGAAACACTGCGTCTAGACACATGAGTCTAGTCGTCTGCTGTGATAGTAACTTGTTGTAAACATCCGGTATGGTTTAATATTTCTTAGGCGGAAGATTATCATTGGTAGTAACGACAACTGGACCATCATTTTCCTGTGGAGCTTTGTACATTTCTTTTTTAAGTAAAGCTGCCAGGCGCTTTCTTCTCCAAAGGCTGTAAAATATAATTTTAATGGTAAAAATTTAAACTTAAACATGAACCTGAAAATAAAAGTAGAGATATTAAAACGGTATACCTTCTTGAACGGTGTTAAATGTACTTACAGGACGTGTGCACAACGTTTTTATTTCGGTTACAAACATTTTCATCTTTGCTCTCAAAATCAGACAAAATAATTAAATCATGAAAACGACATCAAACCGAGAAAAAAAATAAAGAGCTATTGTATTTTTCAAGAATATATTTGTTCTTTTTTTATATTTCAACAAATATATATGTATATATAATTTGTTCTTTTTTTATATTTCAACAAATATATTCATTCTAAAAATGTACGCACGGTCAACGCTTTTACAACCCTATAAAGTTTCAAAAAGAAGTATTCAATACTTATAATTACATTTTTTTTAGCTAAAATCATGAAAACACGATTTTTATCGAGTTTTATTTAATTCACCTGTGCACTTTTTTGTGGGACCTCGTGTCATCATGCTTGTTAAATGTTATTGTCTGATGCAATTGTTTACGGAATAACATGTTAGCCAATCAAAATAACGTATTATAATGAAACTTACATCTAATGTAATTATTTACAAATAAAATATAATGATCAGATTAAAACATAACAACAATTCAACATCATTAAAATATTAGAAATTAACAATAAACAAACACGCCTGCGTGCAGAATCTATGGATGGATCTATGTACATTGTAAATCTAAAACATTGACTTAAAATAGTCTACACAAATGAGATACACTGCATCTATAAAAAATTTATCTACAAAAATGAGATTCACTGCGTCTAGACAATCTCGATATTTAAATATGAGATACGCTGTGTATAAATTTTAATCTACAAAAATGAGAAACACTGCGTCTAGACACATGAGTCTAGTCGTCTGCTGTGATAGTAACTTGTTGTAAACATCCGGTATGGTTTAATATTTCTTAGGCGGAAGATTATCATTGGTAGTAACGACAACTGGACCATCATTTTCCTGTGGAGCTTTGTACATTTCTTTTTTAAGTAAAGCTGCCAGGCGCTTTCTTCTCCAAAGGCTGTAAAATATAATTTTAATGGTAAAAATTTAAACTTAAACATGAACCTGAAAATAAAAGTAGAGATATTAAAACGGTATACCTTCTTGAACGGTGTTAAATGTACTTACAGGACGTGTGCACAACGTTTCTCTTTTGGTCATTTCTTAATAAATATTAGAAAACAGTCATTTAGAATATCGTATACGTCAAAATAATCCCCCCAACGTACTATAACTTGGTGTAGGCCTAAAAATAAAAAATAAAATATTTATACCAATTTTTCATTCGTAAACCTATACCTACAAAAAGAATGGCTCTGTCTAGTCCTATAATATATGACCTCGGAGTTTCACTGATATCATTTACATTTTTTTTACTATCAATGTTGAATCATTGAATAGTAAAAATAAGATCCCATAAAAAACGTTGAATGTAAATATTAAGAAACTCCGAAGTCATATATTATATGATAGTCACTATACTCTGTCGTGCCTTTAAAATGGAAGGTATGACAGAAAGTCACAGGACAAAAAGTGAAAATACAATAAAGATACATGTAACTTGTTTTCCTTTTATAAACGAAATAATTATAATGACCATATTTTCAATCACTACTTTGTAATTAGTGCCGTCATCAGCGCCGCCAACACTTGATACCAACCACACTCGTAAGCATCGTTTTCGAAACTAAAAAAACTTACTATATAGCAACCATGGAGATCAACACACCAGCAATTATCACTGATCCGATGACCAAAACAACATATCGATGGTTTCGATGACATCGATGAAACTTCTTTCCGTAATCTTCTTCTTGTTCTTCACAATCATCATCATCATCGTCCTTTTCTAGATATATAAAAAGGAACTCAAACACCCTTTATGAAAATTGCATCTTTTTAGTTAATGTATATGATTGTAATATATAGGTTGAGGGTTTGGTGCAAGCAAGCTACAAATTGAAGTTTAAACCCGCCACATTATGTATATGCATTTTTCAAAAATCAAGAGCCCGTAACTCAGTGGTTTCCGTTTCTTGTTGTATATCATATTTGTTTTTCGTTCATTGTTTTGTCTGAATCAAACTGTTTAATAGTTTTCTCATTAAAATTGTTAAAAATAGATGTGAATTTTCTTATTTCGGGTTTTTATAGCTGACGATGCGTTAAAGTTGTTTCTCATTGTCGATACTGTACGATGACATATATTTGTTAACTTCTATGTCATTTGGTCTCTGGTGGAGACTGATCTCATTGTCAATCTAAAAACATCCTTTTATTTTATATGTTTCTACACATTATTCTGATGCTGTAGCTCAATCTTTGCTCTCACTTCTTGATGTCGCGTGGGTTGCGTAGAAGTAGCAAATACCAATTTTATAGTATTCTTGATTTGTTCCAACCTGAGATCGAACCAAATATCTCCAACGCTCGAGGTGAGCACATCACCGAGACGATCAAATTATATTAAAAAAAAACATAATATCACTCTGCATGAATAAAGAGTTCACATATTGACTGAGATATACGAAAAATAGAGAAGACGAATAGTCTAGCATAGCAAACTTTTATAAAATAAACAATACAAATGGAAATGAAAGACGTAAAAATGTAAATAAAAAAATGTTTTTACTAAACACATGAATTATGCTGAAACCTTTAAACTTTTTGAACAAAAGCTTATACATCGTGTTGAGTAAAAGTTTATGTTATCATTTTGAGTAGCAATTATTACAATATGATTCGTACGCATACTGTGTATAAATGTAAATCATAACTTACTGAAACAATAAGCTTCGTCCTGTGTAGCAGTTGCATTGAGATAGTAGACATTGTATTCTCCACAGTTGTGAACTTTGATGCTGTACTTGTTTTCACAAGGTTTTCCTTCACTATGATAAACACATCCGTCTAGGATTGCGTTATCACCTTCGTTAGCTGGAAAGGATCCTTAAAGCAAAAATATTTTACAAAAAATATTAAAAATTTCAGTGCAAAGTATATTATCAGTATGTTTAATAATATTGTGTTTCATTTTATTTTCGTAAAGAAAACGGGTTTTAAATATTGTTATATCATGTCTAAGGAGTTTCAAATATTGACTGTTCTAAACATATCTAAACATATGCACACTTTTTGAATTTTTGCCGAATGGTATTTATTTTCAAACATTACATGCTTGTAAAACCTGCTTAATGCTTTAGGAATTGAGTGTGGCTTGTTTGGAAATGGATATCATAGCATTGGTGTTTTTTTTAACCCTTCGCCAGGTACCATCTAGACCAAACCAGGAATGTCGAATAGAATTATATACTATCAGATTATTACATGGCATTTTTCATATCGCATGTATTATCAGCCCTAGGTTCAATATCAGCCCAAGAGCCGCATGGCTCGAGGGCTGATATTGACCGAGGGCTGATAATACATGCGATATGAAAAGATGACATGTTATGATCTTTTTATCATATGCTTCAACAATGGAGAAAAATAACAGATAGGTATATTGATCCTTTTACGTGGTTTTAAAATAAAAGTTCAAAGAGTGAAAAGTTCATGGATGTCGGACCTAAAATTTAGTACATTTGATATGAAATCTCTCTATCATATACCCAAACAGAAAAGAAAAATATCTAAATATGTACAAATCGACAAAAAAAAGTTATTCAACACTATACATAATGAACACCGTTTCGAAAAGTCAACTTTTTTTAGTAACTTTCTAAATTGTGTTTAAAACTTTTAAAAATGCATTTGTTCGGGTTTTTATTTGTTTGTTGTTTGGTTTTTTTTTTAATAATTTTACGCAATATACTTTCCAGTATCAAAATAATTGTTCTGTACATTACTTTGTAATGTTTTCCACTGAAAACGTAGCATTGCGGTGTATTTTCCGGAATTTGCCGAGTATCACCGGAATGCCATGCGATAACGTTACGGAATGGCATGTGATAACATTTGAAGCATGTGATAAACTTTTCATATCAGCCCTCTAAGCACCAATTCGAAAAATATGAAATTTTCGTTAATTCAATGCTATTATCATACAGTAAGAATCACATGTTATTTACTCTAAGTATATGATAAAACAAAATATCGAACAACAAAATCAAATAAAACAAATTATTTTATAATGGTCAATTAAAAATTATTGAACAGAATTTTTTACTAACAATTACGTACCTTTTGCCCATATTGGAAACTGTATAAATGAACAGGATTCGGGAATATCATCTTCATTGAGTAACTCGTGGTGTTTCATTCTGTACCATCCTAAAGTTAATGTGTTATGCGTGTTTGTCTTCTCCTTCGTGTCAAGTTTTATTGCTGAGTCACATTCTACTGAGCTATCAGCTGAAACACAAATAATCACTTTACCATGTAGGTAAATATTCGATGTTTTAAGAGACTTATAAAAAATAGGGAAAATAATGCATTGGAGACCTATGTAATACCCGATTAGGGAATTTATATAGAATGCTGCAAGGCGAAAGGTTCATATCATTTTAAAATCAAGAACGCATTGTCGGATTAAACTTTCATTAGAAAATCCCATGGTTTATTGTGTGACCGTCATGTGCGATATAAAAAGCAGTCTTACAATGTTACTGGGGAAAAAACAAATAAAAAATAGTAAAAACATCAACATAAAACGAAACGATATAACTTGACATAATGAACAAGTACATATTATCGTACAAAATAAGGGAGAAAATTAAAAACCAATTGTTCTGAACAATTGAAGGTCTTTCCACCAATAAGGATCTATTTTGATATGAAAATATAAAAATTCAGTTGGAAATGTCAGTTCCTATGGCTTATGAATTTCAAGCAAAGGTCAAAATCTAGAACGTCCATTTAACCTATGACCTTGACCTCAATTTCAAGGTCATAAACCAAGGATCCTAAATCCAAAGACCCTAGGTCTGTATTATGTATGGTCCATGAGTAATATCACTTTACACATAATTCTAAATATAAGAGGGGCAAAAACTCCCATTTATTGTCTACGCACCCTTCCAATCAAAATTTATAAGTAACGACATGTCGCAACTATCAATTTCGTGAAAATAATTTGTCAAAATCTTATAAAGTTAATGAAAAAGAGTGAAAATAAGCCAAAATCAAAATTTAAAATTTGACCTTGACCTTTTACCTTGACCTAATTTTCATTTTTTTGGACCAAGGATCTTAAATCAAAAGATCCTAGGTCTCTATCACTTATGGTTTACCAGTTAGAAATGCATATAACTTATATCAAATGCATAAGGGAAAAAAACTCTCATATGGAGCGTTCATATTGCTTCCGTCAAAATAGGACAAATCATGCGAAGGATATAATGAGCAATTTTATAAAATAAATTTGTCGTAATCTTTTACGGTTGCGAAGGAGTAGTGCAAACAAGGAAAACAGTGTTTGGGGAGATAACTCCTACAAAGACAAGTATTGGGTTAAGCAGGGTAAATTTCAAAATCGCATAAACTGTTCGATATCATATACCAAATGTATAAGCGACATATTGCGATACAAATGTTTATTGCAAGAACAAAATTAGGCGGAAGAAAAAAAAAAAAAAAAAAATAATCAGAAGAAAAACAATAGGTCTTTCCACAGAAAAGTGGAAAGACCTAATTAAACACGAAAAACTGAACAACTGAATTAATGAAATCAACAAAACAGGCAATGTGAGAATTTCATGTTCCTAAAACAACCAATAACTCGGTCACAGGAGCCATGAAAGACATGAAAACTGGGTTCCCAGAATAATAGCTCCTCGCTTTTTTCGTTTTTAAACAAAAATGAATTGATTTTAAAATTTATTATCTATAGATACATATGATGACGTGGTACGAGTGTCAATGAGACAACTCTCCATCCTAGTCACAATTTGTTAAAGTAAACCATCATAGGTCAATGAACGACCTTCAACACGGAGCGTTGGCTCACACGGTCACACCTAACATATTTACCTCGAATATATGATGGTTTCCAAGTCTTTGAGTTATTAACGGACATACATTGTTTATTTATTTATTTATTATTGTTCTATATGCGTTGGAGAGCGGTTAGTTACTAGGTAAAATGAACGTGCAACACATTTATATATATTTAAAAAATCAGTAGACATCATTAATCACGAAAACATGTTTATTTTTATATGTTTTCAATTTTCTCTTGGTTTAAAGATTCTTCCATAAAATGACTGTTAATAACAATACAATAAGTTTACTTCTTTCTTGACGATTCATAGTTCAAAATATTCTGTATAACCTCCTTGTTATAACTTACTCCTATTTTAGTCCGAAATTAGAGTCTTTTTATAATAATTGGTTTCATATAAATACTTATGATTGCGGCATGGTTGTCATAGGTATGTACACTCGAATCAAAATTACACCGGAATTTCCGATTTTCTTTTGATTAGGCAGAAACGCCTTTTATATAAATGTCCAAGCTACAAGAAATTATCCGTATTTAAAGTTTCCTTGTGAAGTGTTTTTTCGTTGTTATTTACTCGTTTTCTATATCTACAATGAAAGATATGTAAACAAGTATTAATCAACGTTCAAAAGGTCAACTTACCATTTACAGTTATGCTGCTGATAACTAGTAAAGCCAAAAGAAATATCCTCATTGCTTTCAAGTCTAGCTAAGACCAACTCTAAAAGATATTAAACGAATAACCAGATTTAACCTAATATTATCTAATCGTCTCTTTAATTATTAATTCTATATACCGACCTCAGGGTCGTTTTACACAGAATTTGTCAATAGCACATTTACAACAAGTCATGCATGGTATATATTTCAGTATTGCACGAAGTTGGTACACTTCTATTTAAATATTACAATCAAATATTTGAATTACAAAAGTTATTTGAAGGTTGTTCTATTTTTGTAATTCGTGATCGAATTGAATTGATTTTGAATTGAATGATCTATAGATATAAGAAGATGTGGTATGAGTGCAAATGAGAAACTCTCATCCAAGTCAAATTTGTAAAAGTAAACAATTCATGATAGGTCAAAGTATCGTCTTCAACATGGAGCCTTTGCTCACACAGAACAGTCATAAATGACCCAGAAAGGACTAGTTTAAAACCATTTATAACTAGAAACACTTATGAACCACATCAACAAACGACAACCATCGAACATCAGGTTCCTGTCTAGGACAGGTGCAAACAAATCAAAATCTACATGGTTTAGCATGGATGTCAATGCTCAAGTTTTTTTTAATTATTCTTATGATAAGGAGGTTTGTGCTGATTAAAACAAATATATCGTCCTGAACCTTCATGTAATATTTGCCACTGGTTGTTACGCTACCAACAGACAATCAATCAAATTTAATTTGCAATGCAATTATTTCATTTTGCTGTTGGAGAAGACACTCATTTGAGAAATGTTTTCTTGTAAATATCTATAACCTTCATTTCTTTATTTGTTGTCCATATGTGTCATGTCTTCATTGGGTCTTAATTTTGTTCATAAATAATTGCATTCAGTGTGCGCTGTTCCAGTGTTGTTAAATTTTTATTATGTGAAAATAAATTTGTACAAAGACAGGCATGCTGAAGCTTACCTGGAACAAAGTATACCATGAAAATCATCAGTATACTGTATAATGATTTCATTGCTGTTTTTATGTCCAGTTTTCACATAGGTTTATAGTTCCATTCAATCTTTAGTCTCTAAGACTTTTACAGGTAATCAATGGGAAATATAACCTATAAATACTCATTAAATATATATCCAGGTATATATTGATCTATATTTCAGAACGTTCACTTTTCTAAAGTAGACATTTATATCAGTGTTCAATATTTAATTTTGAGAAAGATGTTTAGAAAACATAGGAGTCAATCTATAATTCACTTAGAAATAGATATTATATAAAAGAAGATACCAGAGAATATTCCTGATTGTCAACAATCTATTTATGGTCTATTAGTTTCCAACTAATTCTGATTGCTTTGTTTCAGTATTCATATTTGAAAATACTTTCATCGTTTCTGAGATCATTCGCAGGGAGCCACATATGATATTCTTGTCAAAATGTGGCTCTTTATATTAACTTTTTGATTCACAATCGCATATCAGAAGAACTGAAGGACAAACGTCCAACCAAAAATCCCAATTCAGAAAAACTTGTTTTGGTTGAAATTATTGCTTAAATTATAGAAATCCAATGTTGGTGAAAAAGAAAAGTGAGATATCTCAGATAAAGAGTATTTTAATATTTTTCGTTACCAGAAATAGATTTTGACTTATTTACCACACGAAATACCGTGGTTCGTATAATGATTTAGATGTTAGAAAATACTAAATAATGACAAAACCATCTAAACCGTTTACTAGTTTACAATGGGAAAATATTGACTAAATGGGTCAAATACGAAAGCCATATGCAGGTATTGGAATCTTTAAATTGCTTGGTTTATCAAAAACAATTGGAGAAAATGTTGCTGTATATAGAGCAACTAAACAAATAAGGGGTTTGTGTCTTTAAATATCAGGCTGTTTCTTGTAGTTAGGTTGCTGTCTCATACTTCACATCTCATTTAATTCTTATCCGCCCTGTTTACATGTCTTGGTTGGAAAGTATGCATGCCAAACTTCCGGGTCAAAGTGAAGAAAATACATTCTTGTTCTTATGTTACATTTACCCAAGAGCAATTTAATACAATATATATGTAAATCTACTTTACTGTTGGTCGATGATTATGTTTTGTTTTTACTTGTTATGGATTTGTTTTGGGTGTTTTTTTGTAATAACAATTTTGGTCTTTTTAAAACTGCCAACCATTAATTATCATTCACAAGTCCCAAATCAGGATCATATGGCCTTAATGTTTGTTTTGTATGTTTTTTTCTAATTTAAGTTCATTTATATGTTCCGGAATTTAATGTGACGTCCATTTTCATTGAACCTGAACATATTTTTGTTTAGAGGCAGCTTAAGCCCTCCAATGGTTGCAAGATTTTCTCGCTGTGTTGAAGAACTAATGGTGGCCTTGTGTTAATTGTTCTTTGCTCTTTGGTTGGGCTTTTGTCTCTTTGACCCATTACCCATTTCCATTCTCAATTTAACATCAAATCATGTTATCGAGAATTTTATTCAGTGATGAATGAAGTATGATATTGGGTCTGTGGAACCAAGGATTTGTATAGTAAGAAGTCTTACTATACAAATCCTTGATGGAACATACTGTTTACGAAAAAAGATTGAATTGACAAATTATATGTTTTATTGAAATACAAATGAACACTTGGTACAATTGTCAGAATATTTAGTTGTTCGTCTCGGTGAGTTGTAGCAGCACCATTCAATATTAGAAATCTTCGGACTTGATCTAAAATATATCAAAAGTTCAGAGTTTAGATAACAGTCTTTCACAATTGGTATAATCATGGAAGTATTATAATACTTCCATGGTATAATATAGTGGAATAGTGGCTATAATGATTTATAAGTATTCAAGTGGTTACTACTATGCCTCTGAAACCCCTAAAGCTAGTCGAATAGAGGGAATAGGGCACTAGTCAGTAAAATTAAGTATCGGAACAAAAATTCTGAACATTTCATATGATAATAAGGAACAAGAAACGATTAAAAAGCCGAACTGGAAATGTATTATGATCAGCCGCGTAAATGGTACTCTCAATCTTTTTCTTGTCATTCACACTAACAATTAAAGGATGCTTTTCACAAATATGGAGCGGAAGACGCACTCATAGAATAAAAGAATGTTCAGACGATTAATTAAATGAATAAACTCACCAAAATTGACTGTTTTACACAGAAAACTGAATGCTTTTTAACCGGCAATGTTGTTTCCAGTGAAGTTGAATAGGTTCAAGAAGAAGAGTCCTCCTAACACTGCAAAAGAAAATATTATCATAAGAATAATGTTAATCTTATAGGTTCAAGAAGAACAGTCCTCCTAACACTGCAAAAGAAAATATTATCATAAGGATAATGTTAATCTTATTCTAAAAAAAGGATTCACCTGTGTGTTCATTTTACATTATGATTTTAACAAAAATAAGACTTTGATCAAATTAGATATGCATGAAAACAAGAATTGCAAAGCACGATAGTTATAACTCAGCACAAGAGTTTTGCTGAATTTAGTTTTGATTTTATTCTACAGATCTTGTGATATCAAAGAATCAGATTTCTCGATGTAGAAATATTCTTAGATTTGTTGAATTCAAACTTATGGTTTTCCTCACCATCATGCAGTTAAACAACCTTACTGCACATATATAGATAAATGGTAAATGATAGATGATAGATATTAACGACACTTATTATTATGATTCCATGGTATAACGAAAGTCATGAATATGATTCCATGGTAATAAATGACATAGATATAAAGTTAAACTTACAGTAGTTGAAAAGTCTGGCCTGTTTAAGGGCTTGTTGGCTGTTTGCTGCGTAACTGGCGTACTGTGCAACGTTTCTTTGTCCGTATCCATACTGTCCATACTGGGCTCCGGGGTAGTAGGCCGCTGAGACTACCATGGCCAAGATACAGGGGAGGACAATGCAGAGGATGATTTTGTTCATTTTGATTTTTAAGATGACTTTCACAATCTGAAAATGATAAAATCATTAGTTGATAAATAAAAAAGAAGATGTGGTATGATTGCCAATGAGACAACTCTCAACAAGAGAGCATATGACACAGAAATTAACAACTATAGGTAACCGTGCGGCCTTCATCAATGAGCAAAGCCAATACCGCATAGTATGAGTATATGATAATAAATTTTAATCGAAACAAATATCATTAATCTTGAGATGTATGAACTCAAATTCTAAATACACTGAAACATAAACTGTTACATACAAAAACTGGATATTTCAGGTCTTATTCATTGCGCAGGTTGAGTATTCGAGAAAATATATATTCTTTACAATAACACGCGAAGTTATGAATCTTTTACTGTATATAAAGCTTTATAAATGAACATTATATATTTTTCAAATTTCAAAATGTTGTCAAATGGAATTCTTATCAAAAAATGTTTATTCTTGTAAATTCTACAAAGTACAAAATTTAAAAACAATTAATTCTGAACAAATATTATATTTTTCCTAATATATTTTAATAGACAATACTGCTCTAAATATGATTTATATTGCAAGTTAAATCTGAAAAAAAATATTTTCAAGAATTCTTTTATATATTGATTACATGCTATATTTCTAGCATATACCAATAAATTATAGTTATTATGAAACACAAACCGTTTGTGTTGTACATCATAATTCTTTAAAAAGGACTTAAAAAAAACCCATGAAAATGATCATAATAAATTACATATTCAGGAAAACTTGTTAAAAAGTGCGTTTGTATAAATTTAGTTTAAAAGCATTACAAATTAGATTCAGTAATTAAAAAAAAAAAATAACAACTTTCAGTATTTACCAATGCTGTAGATATATATAATTTTTCCCAATTTCAATTGCAACACAAGAAGTAAACCTTACCTTTGAGATTAGAACTGGAAGTGTATGTGAAATAGCTCTGTTTGGTATTTATACATGTTTTTTTTTTCGTATTACGAAATTTTACATAGACCGATATATCCGTTATATCTCCGAAACAGACACATGTAGTAATATTATTTCACCAAAACAAGTTCCTTGAATTTTACTCGACTAGGAAGTAAAACATGAAGTAAGGTAATGTTATTACTTTTTTTCTGAATGTAAACAAAAATCGCATTGAATATAATGTAAGATGCTTGATAGATTGTCTTTATTTTTTTATTTCCATGGTCTCTTATTTTTTTCCAACTCAATGGTCTTTATTTTTTTCATTTCAATGGTCTTTATTTTTTTTCATTTCAATGGTCTTTATTTTTTTTCATTTACATGGTCTTTATTTTTTTTTTTATTTCCATGGTCTTTATTTTTTTCATTTCAATGGTCTTTATTATTATTATTTCCATGGTCTTTATTTTTTTTCATTTCAATGATCTTTATTTTTTTTCATTTCATTGGTCTTTATTTTTTTTCATTTCAATGATCTTTATTTTTTTTCATTTCATTGGTCTTTATTTTTTTTCATTTCAATGGTTTTTATTTTTTTTCCATTTCAATGAGCTTTATTTTTTTTTCGTTTCCATGGTCTTTTTTTTCATTTTCATGGTCTTTATTTTTTTTTCATTTCCATGGTCTTTAATTTTTTTTCATTTCCATGGTCTTTGTTTCAATGGTCTTTATTTTGTTTCATTTCCATGGTCTTTATTTTTTTCATTTCCATGGTCTTTATTTTTCATTTCCCTTTAAGTTTTAACAGTTTATTGATAATGAATCAAAGCAATATGTTAACACACAAGTGTGTATACCAACTATCTACTACAAGATAAATATGTTCCGGACCATATGAGTATTTATTTTATCAAGTTTTCTCATGTATATTATTGAAAAATATACCTATATGGTCCAAATACTCATATGGTCCTGCCCGTTTATAACCAAACGAGTATATACTCATATGGTCCGACCATACGCGTATGGTCGGACCATATGAGTATACACATATGGTCATGACCATACGCGTATGGTCCAAATACTCATATGGTCCGGAACATATATAATAGATTTGACAAGACAATTGAACTGATAAACGTGTGATAGAATATTGGGAAAAATGTATTCCCCCTTTTTTTTTTACTAGAGCGTTAATTACAAACGTGAAGAAAATACTATAATATTATAGATGAATAGATGAGTTTTATTTTTGAATACTAATTTTTGTCGAGCCTTCTTCTTAGGTCGAAAAAGCGAGAAAGCGATCCTACATTCCGTCGATGTTGGCGGCGGCGTCCACAAATATTTACTCTGTGGTTAAAGTTTTGAAATTTTATTAACTTTCTTAAATTATTCTGGATTTCAAACAAACTTGGACAGAAGCTTGTTTGTGATCATAAGATAGTATCCAGAAGTAAATTTGGTATAAAAAAAATCTGTTTTTCCGTATCTTACTTAAAAAGTACTTATTTTTTCTTCCAGTTAATATTAAATACAGTCTGCAATTAAAGTTTTTAAAACATTTATTTGATTAAAAAGCTATCCTGGATATTTACCAAACTAAGACAGAAGATTCTTACTTTCAAAAGATAGAATCGAGAGGAATATTTTTATCGACTTTTTTTCTTTCATTTTGTTGAGCCTGCATTTACCAACAAAAGTAGGCCAGACACTGGGTTCCTCGGAACCCTCGCGAATTTTGTAATATCAAAAATTCCCGCTTTATCAATATTGAAAAAAACCGTTGGTGAATTCTTTGCAGAGGAAATTAAGTTCCAATTTATCAGCGCTGTTCGATATTTGCAGATTACCTAATCAAATTACAATTCCCTCAGATTACCCATTTCCCCTAATTTAAGTCTTTTTGTCACTTCTATCGTCAGTGTAGAAAACCGATTCGGAATCTTTCCAAGCTCACTACGATGAGCAATTTTATTCACCCATCCATGTATTTTTGTTTCTTTACACTAAATTAAAATTTCAGACCACCACATATAGTAAACTAAGAGGGCTCGATACATCAGCAGAACTACACAGAAGTGAGAAAGAACAAACAGACTTTCTGCAAATGTGTATAGCACAGTAATCTTCAGGTTTACTAACCTGCAGGCATTCAGATTTTTCTTCCAGATTTGAGTTTTGGCACCAATAGATATTTTCATTTATTATGCCCCACCTACGATAGTAAAGGGGCATTATGTTTTCTGGTCTGTGCCTCCGTTCGTCCGTCTGTGCGTCCGTGTGTCCGTTCGCTTCAGGTTAAAGTTTTTGGTCAAGGTAGTTTTTAAAGAAGTTGAAATCCAATCAACTTGAAACTTAGTACACATGTTTCCCATGATATGATCTTTCTTATTTTAATGCCAAATTATAGTTTTGACCCCAATTTTATGGTCCACTGAACATAGAAAATGATAGTGTGAAGTTCAGGTTAAAGTTTTTGGTCAAGGTAGTTTTTGATGAAGTTGAAGTCCAATCAACTTGAAACTTAGTACACATGTTTCCTATGATATGATCTTTCTAATTTTAATTCAAAATTAAAGTTTTGACCCCAATTTCACGGTCTACTGAACATAGAAAATGATAGTGCGAGTGGGGCAACCGTGTACTATGGACACATTCTTGTTTTTATATATTTTGATAAATACTGAATAAAATTGAGAAAGGAAATGGGAAATGTGTCAAAACGACAACAACCCGACTAAAGAGCAGACAACAGTCGAATGCCACCAATGTGTCTTCAATGTAGCAAGAAACTCCAACACCGTAGGTGTTCTTCAGTCGGCCCCTTAAAAAATATGTTAAATAATTTAATTTAATTTAATTCTTTATTTATTTAAAGAGTATTGCCAACAGCCAGATGCTACGTGTGGGTCTCCTCAACGTAGATATATACAAATTCACAATTATCAAAGTTTTGAATACAAACATGTTAAACATAAGACTAGACAATATATACAGGACAAGACATACAAATATATTTTGACTACACACCCATCCAATCACTCGCTCATTATTATTCACATGCACACGACTTAACAAACATGTACGATTCAGTAATATAGAATAGTGATTATTGAAAGACAATTTTGAGCACAATCAGGTCAAATTTAATATTATATATGTGTTTCAAAGCTTATATGTTTTTTACAAAAAAAAAGTTAAAGAACATATAAGTTATTAAGCTATTGAGAAAATCTGTTCGAAGATTTAATAAATCGAAACACACACTCAACAACTCTAAATTAGTATCATCAGACAAATCATCACTAATAAAAATATGTTTACTAGTATAAAGGGATAATGGACGTCATACTAAACTCCGAATTATACACAAGAAACTAAATTAAAAAGTATACAACACAAAGAAAGGCCAGAGGCTCCTGACTTGGGACAGGCACAAAATTGCTGCGGGGTTAAACATGTTTATGAGATCTCAACCCTCCCCCTATACCTCTAGCCAATGTAGAAAAGTAAACGCACAACAATACGCAAATTAAAATGCAGTTCAAGAGAAGTCCGAGTCCGATGTCAGAAGATGTAACAGAAGAAAATAAATAGAATGACAATAATACATAAAAAAAAAACAGACTACTAGCAGTTAACTGAGATGCCAGCTCCAGACCTCAATCAAACTGATTGAAAGATTATGTCTTCATCATATAAAAATCAGGCACAATCCCTCCCGTTAGGGGTTTAGTATCATACTATCATAAAATATATGAGAAGAACTTAACCCGTGTCATGGCAACAACTTTTTTTTTTAAATAAACGTGTTTAGTTCCGATGATAAGACCCTATAAGTGAATCAATATTAAAGCCAAAATATGCAATCTTAAATGATCTGACAACAGTATCGTGAAGCCTTTTTTCGACAGAACTAATATTTTTAGGAAACCGATTGAATATATTAACAAATGTTATTCAAAATTTTTTAATACATATTTATAGTTGATGTTTATACAGGTCCTTTCATTCGTTCAGGTCCAGTACATTGACATCACATAAATATTTGCATTTTTTTGGTCTATCCAATTAGTTTTTAACGTTTTCTTGAACAGAATCCAAGTTTGAAATAAATCTATTGAATAACGAAAGTAATTTGAATTTGTATACAAATCCTTGGTATAATATCCTCCAATTGACAGAATCTGTAAACATATATAAAGCAAGTATATTTTGATGTCAACAATGTTTTTGTAAGAGTAAACATTGGATAGATCCATTCATTTAGGATGGATCAAGGGAGTTCCAATAACAGCAAAACAGTAAATTGATTTGGCTTAAATCAGATAACAAGGAATTGTAAAGGGACAATAACAGATAACAGTAAATGAAATCTTAAAATCAGTCCGGTCCAGAACCAATACAGTACTGTCAGTAGATCTTATTATATAACTGCTTGTATGGATCTGGTAAGGCGTTATCAGAGACATATATATATATATATATTCACTTATTTAAACAGGGATATTTTATCGAGAAATTAAATTTTTGAAGCTGTAAAAGACACATCTTTAAATGTAGCAACAGTTTCCGATCTTCACTTTTCAGTATGTGAACCAGTTGAAAAGCTTTTGAAAAATTAATAGTCAGGGTTCTCTTTCATGTAAATACAAAAGAAAGGAGTAGAACTTCTAAATGTGAATGCTAAAAGCAAAACATGTTGTGTAATTCCCAAAGGCAATATTTCACTCACATGCTCAAACAAATGATACATATATATACTATTTTTGTATTTTGTAATAAGTATAAAAGGAGATGTATGATTGCCAATGAGAAAACTCTTTAAAAGAGACAAAAAGACAAAGAAATTAACAACTATAGCTCATCATACCACCTTCGACTATGAGCAGACCAAAACTGCATTGTCAGATATAAATAAAAGGCCTTGAAATGACAAACGAAAAACTATTCAAACGAGAAATTTAACAGCGGCGAGCTTGATTTATCTACAAAAAACTGAACAAAAACAACCACTGAATTACAGGCTCCTGACTTGGGACAGGCACATACTGAGAATGTGGTGGGGTTAAACATGTTAGTTGGTGCCTAACCTTTGACAGTGGTGTAACAGTACAACATAACGTTCATTGTTTGGTCATTGAATTAAAATTATAAACGGTGTATCAATGCTTTTTTTTTTATAACAAATTGTAAAACAAATGTGAACAAAGTCAAAATACAAATTATAATTTGTAAGAAAAATGTGTACAAAGTCAAAAAACAAACTATAATTTGTTCCTATTTTTTGTACAAATATATAATTTGTACAACATCATACAGACAGAAATGAGATTTCTTGTCTGGTTTTGGGCGTTTACCGGTGGGCTTTTGATCCGATATTTTGGGGTATGGTTAGCACTTCGACGCTCTTCAACGCGTGTGTAAGATTTTGGGCTTATATTGAAGTGTAACAGTTAAAAAAAATCGTTTAAATTAAATTAAAAAATATTCTCAAGCTGCACCATCCGTAAATATTTCCGTAGCCATGATAGAGTTTTCTTATTGTTTTCTTTCAACAATAAAATTTAAAAAAATATGGTCCCCATGATACAGAATATTGAAATGAAATATGAGAAGATAGTTTTATAACATGCTTCCAGGAATTTAAAAAGAAAACAGTGCAATCGACTTGTTTTCTTGCTACAATAATCAGTGTATGTAAAGTGCGGATCCTAAAATAGCATTTTTACTGTATATGCCATAAATGTCTAATGTAGAATGATAAATAAACAGACGAACTTTTTTTCATTTTTGAAGAAAATGAAGAAAATTAGTTAAAATGTATATGTTCAGAAATACATAATACTAATAAAACAAAGTAAGAGATGCGAGCGGGGTTTTATCACGCCTAAAGCCATCCAGCTGTGAAATATATACCAAAATAGGTGAATATTTAGGACATTTCACGAACAGATCGTGCAGGTGCTTTAAAACTAACAGATAAGATGTTGTTGCAGTACAAAATATTCATTTTAATACAATTATTAAAGTTGTATAACATAGAATATGTTTTGTCATTCAGTTTCTTCATATTTAACTAAATTCCACTATGATGATTTCGTAATGCTAGTCATGTTTACTGTCGAATAATGATACTATTCTTTCATTTTCACTGTGGAGCGAATCATTAGTATTGTATATGCGGTGCATTTTCACTGTATAATTATTTATTTTTTATCTATAACAGCTCATTTCTTTAAGCATGTAGAGCAAGACTTTAGTTGATTTGCTTGCTTTTTTTTTATTGGATAATCATTATGATAACACCCAATTTAATTCAAATATTAAAAATACAGGTTAAACGTACTATGCCTATTCATATTGTTTAAAGATGTCAATCTTATTTACAAAGTTTGTATAAACAATTATACAAACAACGCAAGCAAGCCAACCAAAGTTTTGCTTTACATGCATTAGGAAATTAGCTGTAAAGCCTTAATTTAGCCGACTTGATCAAACAATTAAAGTAAGAGAAAGATTTGATCAAATTTAACTTACGTAGGAAAGTTTGGTTTTAAAACACTCTAATAAATTCAATAGAAATAACATTTATTTCAAATGTATTCCATTTAGTTTATTATAAAGCGTATAGGGATCTTTATCCTTATTTTTTTTATCCATTTCCATGACACTTCACCACTAATTACGTACATCTTGATATAGATTGCACCTTTGTTTTCCCGTTTAAGAGATTTTACACTGGAGCCCTTTATAACTTGCTGTTCGGTGTGAGCCAATACTCCATATTGAAGACCGTATTTTGACGTATAATAGTCTACATTTATAAATTGTGACTCGGATGGAGAGTTGTCTCATTGTCACATACGACATCTATATATGGCTCAAAAACGAAACGAGACGGGATAAAAAGGGATAAAAAATCCACGCTACTTTTTTAATATATTTATAATGGGCTTAATATGAGTCAAAATAGAGTAAAATAGTGGGTCGCATTTGGGTATAAGCGTCACGCCGAATTGCCGATTTTTTTGCAAGCGTGACAGGTGAAAGTCAAATGATTGTGTAGTGAAAAACGGGAAATGAAGTCTAGCGGGACACGGATAATTACAAAAAAATAGAACTGCATAGTATAAGCGGGATACGGCAATCTGACAAAACAATAAGCGGAATACGGGAATATGCCAAGACAGTAAGCGGGATCCGGGATCAGAATCCCCAATGAGACCCCAGAATAAGATATTTTGGTATATTTCATCCTATTGTTACAGTCATGCCTTCAATAACAAATGTATCCGATGCATGCATTTTTTTATTTTTTTGGTCCATTTTCAATTTTGTGGGGTCTAAATTTATAGACAAAAGTCCTTTAATATAGGTATTTGGAATTCGTTGACATGCTGAATCTAACCGTGTATCTAGTTTGGGGATTTTTTGCCTAGTTGCTGAAATAGCCCACATAGAGTTCCAAAAGGTCTAAAATCAACAAAAATTAATTGTAGCATGCATTTCGTGTATAATAACCCAAATGTGCATGGTTTTACTTCTGCGGTAGTATCCATTCGCGGATCTAGAAATTTTCATAAGTAGGGGCCCACTGACTGCATAAGAGGGCCCGCTGCTGTCACGCTCCAGTGATTCCCTATATGAGTTAAAATCAAGGAGAAACGTAATCTGAATAATACAATATGACATTTTGAGAATCGCTTTTGTTACAAGTTTGAAAAGCTATATATTTGATGAAGAATGAAGGAGGAGTTTGTATTTCAATTTGAAAATAGATGTATCATAAATCCTAAAGTCATCAACCAAGTTTTTTTTCATTTGTTGCAAGTCCATGTTTCACATAATTCTACAATAAAAATTCCTCGCATCTTTGAGAATTCTACATTAATAATGACTGCACTAACAGTGATAATTCATCGCATCTATAGTTAAAATGGATCGCTTTCAATAAACGATATGCTATATTATGATGCTTTTATAACACTTATTTGAACTTTAATGCTATGTTTGTATATTATAAAGACATATCACAATGAAAATATGTTAAAACTTAACTTGAAATCCTTTAACTTGATATTTTCAAAACGTAAACAAATACAGTTTTCCCATGATCCTTTATTCTAAAATAGACATACTCGCATATAACAGTAAAAATGAACTACCTCGATTCGCACTTTATATACACTGATAATGAAAAATTCCTTTATATTTTTTTTAATTATCTCCCCATAAATGAGTAAGTTTAAAAATGGATCAACCAAAAGCAAATATTTTGTATAAGATAAAACATTCTAAATAGTTTAATAAATCACTATTTTTTTTCCTTATTCAAATAAATATTTTTACACATAAACTGTCAATCTGGCTAAAAATGTGCAGATTTATAATAATCAACGACCTGGACCGACCACGTACGCCTATTTTACTATCCAAGGTCGATTTAGACGATATAAAAGGTAAAAATACAAAAAGAAATAAATTAAGAAACAAAAGAAAAGAAACAAAGAAAGAAATAAAGGAGGACACAAAAATAAAGAAAGCCCGTAAAAAAAGAAACGAAAGGCGGTGCTCCAATAAGTAGGAGACTTTTAAATCACATACTATTCTATTTATTTACATATGATCTTCCCGACGTGTGGCGCTTTTAATCAGTTTCCGGTTTTGATTGACCAAAACAGAAAATAGAAAATAGAATATCTTATGTGATATAAGAAAAAGAACACCATGCAAGTAGGTTATATCAATTAGAACTGATGTTATATAGGAAATTTAACATATAAGGAACCTAATTTTGATGATTTGTTCACAAAAAAACGTACAGATAAAGGACACAGCCCTGTCAAAAATGAACAGTAGAAAACTGGAATAAATTTCTATTTGCAGCAAAACATGAAACAAGGTTGTGCATTTTATGGCATGTAGAGTTGTTCCAGATTTCCCCCAAAATCAATGAAATAGATTTCTGTCTGACAGAGGTCCTCAATCCTCAGTTGAGGTTCATCATAAATTAATAAACATAAGGAATTGACAAATTTCATTGTGATGGACTCGCCCAAGTACTCCCAACTTCTCTAGAAAGGGATGCAGGTCGTTTCATACCTAGTCCATTCGTAACTAACTAGGAGGCTTTTTTAACTGAGACGTTTCTGAACCTTACAACAATTATTTCAGACTGAAATTCTCTGCACACCCTGTTCCTAGAAGTCAAGCCCAGGGCTCACGCTAACAGGCGACTTGGGCGAAGAAGTCGCTTTCCCGACCGTCACTTCGCTTTCCCCAAAAGCGAAGACAAGTCGCCCTGTTGTTTACGATACTCGCTTTCAGTCGCTTCCATCATCGGACATTTCAATTTTTACCAAGTTGATGAAACATCAACTTTTTATTGATAATTAAAGTAATTAAGACATAAACTATTAATTATCTATGAAATGAGATTGAAGCAATGTTTTTTGCAGTGTGTAGCAAGTTATTTGATAAAAATACAACTTTTTATCACTTCGTGCACTTCCGAAAGTTCCGGTGCTTGTTACTTGAAAACGTACATCAACCTAACTTTCAGCTGGAAAATTAGTTTTTTACTTCATTTAAACTTGATAAAAGTTGCCCCCAGTAAATGTTCAATCCATTTATTGCATTAAAAACGTCATGATCCTTTCCAAATAACTTGTAAAACATTGTTTATTTTTGTAAATTTTCTTGAAATCGTCCGCCATTGTCCGATTTCTAAACTACGGATCGGAAACGGACCAGCTATGACCGAAATCCGTATTTTAACAAAAATTACTACGGACGCACGGATGGAACAGCTGACAGAAGAATATTGATCCCAAAAGGAAAAATTACGCATTCCACACGCATTAAAAGACTTTTGGTTACATCTAAATAAACTCATCATTGATTGGTGTATATAATTCCCTATAATTTATATGGATTGTTGTAAACTATTGTAAAGTTGCTTAACTCTTAGGCTATAACAATAATATCAATAAATTATGGCCAAGCTTACCTTTATTATACCTTTTGATGAGAAACACTAAATGCATACACAAGATAGTTTTCAATTAAATTGTAATTGATATATTATAAATTCTTTACCTTTTTAAAAAAAAAATATTTTTTTTTAGTGCTAGACATTTAGTTGGTAGCTAGTTTCTCACAAGGACCTTAGTAAAATTTAAACAGCTTTTAATTTGAAATGTTACTTTAATTGAATACTCAGATATGAATTGAACAATATAAAAAGAACATTATTTACAAATGACCTTTTATACTACAGTAAAATCCAAACATTGTAGCGCACCGCGCGAATGAGCACTTCTCTTCCAAATCTCACCACTTCTCCCTATCAGTTTCAAAAAGAGAAGTCACTTCTCCCTACAAATGCCCTATAATTCTAAAGTAATGTGAGCCCTGAAGCCATCTTCAATAAAATTCAAAATACTTGTTTCGTAGTAGTTTCGTATTATAGTGTTATTAACTGACTGTTTTAAATGTTTATGTATTGGCACTGGTATAGAGTGAAGGTTTGCTGTATTGGCCTTGAGAAGTTAACTGTAGGGTCCAAGGACAATACAGCTGACAGAGAATGTATACCAGTGCCAATACAAAAACAGCCAGTTCATAAATGTACATGTCATAATCATATTATTTAAAATAATTCAATTTAAACCATATTGATCATTCAAAAAGATCAATGTTTACACTCCTAGAGACAAAACTAGTTAATTAATTCATATACAGATATATATTTTCTTTAACTGTTAAATTCAAACTAATTAATTTAAATCTATGATAGGGACACACTTTATAACCATATAAAATTACACCAGGTATGAAATGTCTCAGTTTCAAATTAACGTACATTTGTAGTTACGAACGGACCAGGTACTCCTACATGTAACGAAACGACCAGCATTTCTGGAAAGAAGCTTTTAGAAGAAAATTATGTTGACCCTCCTCAGACCTTATTCCGTAAAACACCCAATGAATGCCACTTCATGATTTTTTGAAAAAATCTACATCCCTATGCACATGATTCAGATATTCATAAAAGAAACATGGTACAGCGGTATACTACATTTTGTATTATTGCCTTTATTTACTTCCAATTCACTTTTTCAGATTCTAAAGGACAATCGGTGATTTCATTGGACTAATACAATGTACATGTAGATGATATGACATTATTTGTTAAAATTCTATAGTTTCAGATATTTTGAAGCAATCATATATATCGTCTTGGTGTACACTTTGGTTCTCAACATATTACCCAGAATTTATTAGATTCTGAAACTGAATTGGGCCTTAAGTGTACTACAGTATTTATATCCTTTTCTTGATTTGTCACTCTTCAGACTGAGAGGTCTCAATTACTCCTAATTTTGGAAATAATTTAAGGTGATTCGTTGAAATTAGTTGATTTTTGTTAAGCCTGTTTGTTAAATTTATTTAGTGAAAGCTACATTGAAATAAATCCTAGACAAAAATTCTTGTTTTACACTAGATATCCACTGGACTGTCTGGAGTGATCCTTATCAAAATTACCAGTTGACAGTTACATGAACACGTAGTTCCATCAAAAAAAAAACAATATTCAAGTGCTCTAATGTTTACAAAACATCCATTTCTTGCACAATTTTTATTATGAATGCATTCTCATAGACATAATTCTGACATATACATTGTACTTATATATAAAAGTAAAAACCTTTAATAAGGATTGGGTCAAACATTATTATAAGTCATGCTACTGTACATAATTTGTACATGTAAACATGGTATATGTGTACTGTTTTAAAGTAAACAATCATTGATTATTAATTAAACATTTTCTAAAAATTGTATAAATTACATTCTCATTTAATATATTTTCTTCCCAAAATATCTTCCCGTAAGATGAGACAAAGGAGCTTCTCTTTTACTATTTTGTGATGATCATGGTACAAGACGGAGGATGTTTTTTTATAAATGCTTAAAACAATGCAAAATTTTTTAGTGAGACAGTATTTCACTGGGCGTGCATTTTACATATAATTTATATTTCATGTTTTTTGTCAAACGTATCTCTATTTTTATTTTTGTTTATTGTCTATTGCAATTGTGTGATAAAAAAATCAATGTTATGATTATGCCTGTAATAGGTCCACTATTGGAAATGAAATATATCTTAATCTCATATCAAATCATTTCCTGTGAAATTGAAGATTTCTGAAATTTGCCTTATTACAAAAAAAAAATGTACTGCATTTTGAGGTTCATGAACAAATGGTATTATTATTGATCAAAATCTGTGATTTGATCTACTAATCAGAAACATTTACTATAATTTTTTAAAAGCAATATGGTAAATAGTAAATAATATGAGTGTTATCTTTATACATGTATGTATGTCCATGTCCATCAGTTTACCTGAATGATCCAGTTGTTATATTACGCTCCCTAGCGATCACTACATTAACCTCCAAAGGTGGAGAGAATTGGAGAAGGTAAGGGCTTGAATTATTCGAGTTAGTCCAGCTGTCAGGATTTATCTGACCATTACCTCATTTGCATGGTTCTATGGTCAATGTTAAGTTTTTGTGAGTGGGAATGTTTCTGAAGAACATTGTACACAAACACATGAACTAAAAGCAATAGGTTATCAATATTACAGTCTAGGTGGTCAAATGAGTCCTTGATCTTATAAAAATTTTCAATATAAAATTGAGACAATAACAGTTAAAGGAAGACTGCTTTTTACACAACCGCAAAAATTTAAAATATTTTTGGTCGTATATTGGTATCATGTAGTCGTCGTCAGCATTGTCCAAAGACGAATGGTTTCCAAATAATAACTTAAGTATAAGTACAATGTAGATATAAATCAATCAAATTTTAACACAAGGTTTAGAACGAATAAAGTGAGGGTGGGATTGAATTTGGGGGTTATGGTCCCAACTGTTTAGGAAAAGGGGCCAAAAAGAGGCACAAGGAAGCATTTCCCCACAATAACTTGTGTTAAAGTGTATGAATCTCTCTGAAATTATACCACAAGTTTCCATACAACAGAGGGATGGTTAGGATTGACTATGGGGTTATTTCTCTAACTATTTAGGAATGAGGGGCAAGAAAGGGGGAACATAAGTTTTTTTTCTGGTCAAAGGACAATTCAGACAATTTAAAAGCAGTCTAAGGGAGGTAATCCATACCCAATTCAAGACAACAATGTTTGATTACCTCCCTAACACTGCTTGTTAATTATGTATTAAGAAATGTGATTGTCTTAAGGTGGTTAGCTGTCAATTTAAAAGTAACTATAAATTAATATCAATTTTAGCCATTACTTTGTACAATGTATGTCATTTTATATTTTAAGACTTGTATGATGTATTTTAAAGGGTTATTATGGTTGTAAACTTTATTAGAATTTGAATTGAGATTATGACTATAACTTGAGAGAATGATTTTTTTTGGAATAAGGGAAAGGGGGGTGTGAAAAAAATTGTGTGGGAGGCGCCCCCCCCCCCCCCCCCACATGCGGGGTAGGTATATAAAAATTTGTGGGGGGGGCTATTTTTTTCTCATTTCAGATTCCAGAAATAAAAAGAAAATGTTTTGTGCAGGGTTAATTTTCAACAGTAATGTACAATGTACATGTATATTGCACAAAAGCAAAAAAACTTATCCAGCTGTGCTCAGTGAAGCAATTTTTGTACCCTTGCTTTCAATTGTTTTCCCTAATGAGGTTTTATTTTGGTTCAAAGACTTTATCTACTGAACATATGGAATCATTATTATTCATTGGTTGCCAAATATGGGTACAGGTGAACCACAAGTTCAACTGTTCAACAATTTACAAATTTTCTATTAGAAATACATTTGTATTCCTAAATCTATGAAAGTTGAAAAATTCCCATGAAAAATAAATGTTTCCACAGTACTTTGAGATTGTGGTTCAAAGGCGGTCATTTACATCCAATTAAGACTTTTCTTGCTTCATATAAGAAAGTATAATTTTTTTAGAACTTCATGCTGTTATACTCTATTTTGATTTTGATGAAATTTGAGTTCAAGATTGACCATGTACATGTACCTAACAATAAACATATTATTTCTTGGAGTTATAAATATTGAGTGTTACACATTTAATTCTATACCTTAAAAATGGAAGATTAGCCCAATTATATTTTTATTGCATAAAAGTACAAACAATTACTAGGTTAATATAATATTTATACCGTATTTGTATGGGGGATTTAATACTCATGTAAAATACATTGTATACATGTACATGTACTTATACATGTATCATTAACAGTGATCACTTAACATTATTTATTTTTAAATGCTTTGGATATTTAAATATCTGATACAAGTTTTATATTATATTTGTGTTAGGGAATATTCTGAAGTACATTTGTGCTCAATTTCAATTGAATTGCTATACTTTTATTGCTTCCTTGATGGAAGAAGGAAGTAAAAAGCTTATTTTGTTTGTAAACAGGTAAAATGTAAAACTGATTTCAGACACAAATGAATCAATGTTGTAACTTTATAGATAATACATGACTGATTCTCTTATTTAATTGTTTTGTATTTAAGATGACTAGATTGTTAACATGGTTAAGTTCTGTTGACTCTGAGCACTCTACTATACATGCATTCAGTAATTTGAATCACTTTGATATTTCCTGCTATGTGCTTAATTTTTTTTTAAATGTTTGTGTAATTGGGAATGAGGATATACGTTGTACAACATGCATGTACATGTACACTATTCAAAGAAATAACATCCAAATTTGGCAGATACATGCACATGTTGATATACATGTATGAGGTACAACGTAGATCATGGAGATTTTGGGTTCAAGTCCTAAATGATCCTCTCTGTCAGTACTTGATGATTACATGTACATGTACTTTTAACCTGTCCTGAATCATTGGGCTGGGCAACACTTATAAAGCTCATGTTTTTGCCAATCTTGGTCCTGATTTAATATCCAGTGTAGCAACTGTATATTATACAGTTTTGTATTGGAAAAGAATTTTGAAAGATTTGTAGAATTATTGAATCAATACTCATTTGAAACGTAGAGCCTATAGCTAAAACAAATAATCTTTTTTGTATATGTAAAACACTAATATATACCAACTGAAAATTAATAATGGTAATTACTAATTGTCCAACAGTCATTTCTTTCATGTCTTTGTAAATTGACACAAATTACTGTAAAAGGAGACAAATGTTTTGTTGTGACAACAGGGCACTGATCTGTTTAACAAAGATTAATATAGATAAATCATACAATACTTTATTTTTCAGGTGATACTGATCATGAAAACAAGGTAGAATGTGTTCCAAATTAACACCAGAGTGTGTTACTCCACAGAATTTGACCATCATGACCATACAGGAACATATCTCCTAGCAGAATCTCAAATAAGAGATGGGAGATTCAGGTAAGTGGTTTTATTGTGCTACCTGTGACCATGGTGACAAATGGACAAAAACATACATGTAGGGACGAGAATTCACCAGCTATTGTGATGGCATAAATCATTTGTTTACAACTTTATATGTCAGAGGGTGAAAGACCTGGGATGCGTCATACCTTGTCTGTCTGTATATGTCTTACATCATAAAGTTTCTGTCTGTCATTTATCCATTGTCCTTGACCTCATGTTCATTGTTTAGCATGCACATCTGTTTAATAAGAAAAACTACAAATATATGTATATATAGTATTTCATCACATGCATTTTTCATTTATTAAAAGTAATAAGATTATCCAATTTGGTATGAGATGAAACCTGTACCAAATCAGGAATATGACAGTTCTTGTCCAATCGTTTTTGATGCGTTTTGTTATTTGATTTTGCCATGTGATTATGGACTTTCCAAATTGATTTTCCTCTAAGTTCAGTATTTTTTGTGATTTTACTTTTAACTGTGCATATTGCTATGTGATACATGTATAGGGGAGGGTTGAGATCTCACAAAAAATATTTTACCCTGTCACATCTTTGTGCCTGTCCCAAGTCAGGAACCTCTGGCCTTTGTTAGTCTTGTATGGTTTTTTTAATTTTAGTTCATTTATATGTTTTGGAGTTTAGTGTGACAACCAGTGAAATAGTACAGATTTTGTGAGGAGCCAGCTGAAGCCTGCCTTTGGTAGTGGGATTTTCTTGCTCTGTTGAAGACCCATTTATGACCTTCGGCTGTTGCCTTCTCTATGGTCGGGTTGTTGTCTTTTTGACAAATTCCCCATTTCCATTTTCACTTTTATTTTAAGTTAATGTAATACTTGTAGTAAGACCTTCATCTTAATGATTTTTAACATAAATTCAATTGTGATCAGTAAAGCAGGCAGACATTTAGATTATTTCAGTGTATTCTTACTGGTTATAATACTTATTGATATGTATATTATTATTTTAAGATAAATTTGTATTAGCTTCCATGTAAAACCCAGATTTTTGGTCTGTTTAAAAAATGAAACTTAATTGTTAACAACCTGATTGAAGCATGAAATGAGTTACAGTATTCTTTTGGTAATCCTTAAGTTGCCTGCTGTAGATATTTTTGATTGAAGAAAATTCTTTGAATAATAAATACCATATATTTTTTACAGAATTAACTACTCACACCAGTATAAAACCTGATGGTGGAGGATCTGGCTCAGGTAATTACTTAACAGGGAAATAAATCAAGGGAGATAATCCTACAAGTAAATGGAAATCATATTTGCTGTGTGAGCATTCAATATGGACAGATTTCATGAAATTAATCTCAACCTGTGCCTCATGTCACTAGATTAATAGCTACACATTTTGATATCTTTCAAGCCTCAGTTCTGCCTTTTACAGTTCAAACATCATACAGTAGATCAGTGAAATGAACATTCTTTTGACCATACTAATTCATGTGTCACTTTAGTAATTGATTAATGATATTTACTCTGATATTTAAGTTAAAAAAGTATGTGATTTCCTATAATCAGAAGACTAACTATCTATGAAAATTACAGATCATTTGTGTAAAAAATAGTTCAGGCACAATTGTATATACGTAAGATGCCTCCAATTCAAAAGATTGTTTTACATATGTATTGCCCTTTAATTGGGATGTTTATGATCTTTAAAAACATTTTTTTATATTGAATATTATGTCGGGGGGGGGGGGGGGGGGGGGGAAGGATAAGTAATCTCTAAATAAAAATTTATGAAAGGCAAATTCAGATCTTTACAGGTGGATGTTAACTCCTACTAAAACAATAATTTAAAAAAATATTACTAATGTTAACATAGAATTTAAATCAAATAATGAGATAACGCATACTAATGAGTTATACATTGTAGATGGAGTATTAATGAAACCGAGAGATAACACAGAATTTGAGCAGTCATTACAGATTGTTCTTGGCACTGTATGTGGTGTGTTTGGTCTCCTTGGTTTGATACTAGTGCTATCCTTCTTGTACAAGTTTTATAAAAGAAGACGGTCCCCTCAACATACTAGAGGTAATAAAGAAAGTTGACATAATACTATAAGTTAGCCTTTTACACATGAATATGATGTATTTAGGTCACTATTGACCACAATCTTATTTAAAAATTGATCTTTGTATCTGACCTGAAACTGCTGCTGTCAATGCAAAAGTGTAAATTTGCAGTAATTTTTTCTGATGATTAAAACATTTGTTTGCAGTTAACATAATAATACAGTCTATGGTTGCAGTTAACATTTACATACTGTCTTAAATTATATTGATAGACATCTATAACTATGTTTAAAGATCGTTCCACTGTCTTTATCCCTCTGCTCAGCTTTTGATAAAATTGCAAATCACAGCTTTGTGATGTCAAATACATTGACCCTTCCTAAATATCTTTGAACGGGACATATCAGCAACTTCTTAATGTTTTTACTGACTTTGATAAGTTTGACCCATACTTATCAAATCATCATCCAGTTGCTGGTAAAGCTAAGAAAACACTTCTTAAAGACACTAAAACAGCCTGATGAATTGATTTTCAGGTTATCCCTATATTGATATTGTAAAATATCATCTGCTAGACACAATATGAAGCTTTTTTTGAGTGATTTTACAATATGAACATGCAGACAACCTGATAAGCAGTACATATCAGCTACACAACACAATTTGAAGATGTTTTTATCTTGTTTGATGCTCTGTGCTCACTCGACAAAAAAGCTTCATATTGTGACTCCCAGCTGATATTTTACATTATCAATATGCAGACAACCTGATAATCAGTATTTATCTTCAAGGGATGTTACAAAACTAAACTCAGACAGAAGTTATTTTAAGATCAAGAAATGGCATCTGAAAAAAATATATTGTTTTACATATTTTACTTACAAATGGACTTATTTTGCAGTCAACTTGACACTTGTACTCCATAAGTAGGAAAAGCATAGACATAGGGTTCTTTGGAACCTGTTACAAATGTTCTATACACTAACATTGAAGCTTACAAGTTCATTAAAGTAAACATTTTTGCATCCTATGCTTATTAAATTTTGTTCATCTTTAAAAATATTTGTATTTTATTTTATAGGACAAAGAGATTCTGATTTCAACAGTTCAATATCTATTGGTAATTATTTATATAAAAAATACATTGTCTCCATGCTATCCCCATGCTATCAAACTAATTCGTACAATGCCTGAAAAAAAATGAATGCGATGCTTATCCCAGCATTTCTATTTTGTTCAGGACAGTGAAATTCTACAGAAACATATTACCAACAACAAATACAAGGCTTGATACTATCAGGGATTTTAAAAAGATAAAGTTTTTTTATCTTCTGTCAACTTACTTTCACTAAAAATATCAATTTGTTCTATTTTCGTTGTTCGTTGATAATGTTAAGTTTATGTACTTTATACTTGTATTAAAACCTTCATTTAACAGACTTCCAACATACATTCAATCTTTAGTAAAGTAAACAGTCTGTGCACTCATGTAAAGAATTTAAATTTCACAAAAAGGGATGTTTTGTGTTTTAATTACATGCAGTTGATTTATCTACCATTTTAAAAGAAGAATTCTAGTTTGAGTACATGTATATGCTTATGTTATGTCATGTTATAAGATTTTGCTTTTGATCATAATGAAGTTTTTATAATTTACTTACAGATTTAGAACAAAAGACAGTACCTACTGTGTTAGTACTATACTCCAGTGATTGTTCGGCTCATGAGAAAGTGGTCTCATCGTTTGCTGGGTTTCTCATAGAAGCCTGCCATTGTAATGTTCATTTAGACATTTTTGAAGATCAGCTAATATATGAGAGGGGTCTTGATGAATGGTTGGTTGAAAAACTTCAAGAAGCAGATTTTATTATTGTTATGTGTTCTGTTGGTGCTAGATTACGTTGTACAAAAAAGCGAGCCAGATTTAAATGTGACCCAAATAGAACAATTCCAGATTATTTTGCAATAGCAGTTGATTATGTAGCAGAGAAAATGAGAGTGGAAAGGTCAAAAGGATTGCCAATGTCAAGGTTTATAGTAGCTTACATGGAATATTCTTCTGCCAGCGATATCCCCCATCAATTGGATACTGGCGTTAAATTTAATTTGATGAAAGATATGAATGCACTCTTTAATCATCTTCATGGTTTTCCATCTGACGTGAATAAATTTGGTCCAGTTTGGCGAGATACAATTGAACAAAATTGTGATTTTTCAGAATTAACCACAGAACTAAATTTGTCATTAGAATCAGCCAAAGAATATTTTAAAGCAAACCCTAATTGGATAGAGGATAGCATGGAATATATTCCTGCTCCATCAAAATCAAAATCTAGACATGTCAGAAAAAGTTCATTAGAACCGTTACTGAAAGAAAGTCAAATGAACCTACCATTTGAAACCTCTGGAAAAATTGACACATTGGTTGATATTCACAATCAAACACTACCTCGAACACTGAAACAGGAGGATCTTAATATGGTCCCACTGTATCAGCGCCAAAATTCCTTGCCCTCCTCACTCAGCAGTCATCAGACAAACTCCTCTCCAACACCGCCAACAAACACATCAAAAAGTTTTGAAAATTTCCAGACTAATACAAGATACCAAGATATCGACTTTCAACCATGTATGTTTTGTGGTTTGGAGGAACACGAAGACAGGAGAGCACCGTGTAAGGGGAGAAAACTTGTCCATAGTCAGATTGAAGATACTGAGCAAGAGGATATAGATTTATCTTCAGGAAAGTTAAAAAGTAAATCAATGCCAACAATATGTCCAAACTTATATTCAAGCTCACACACAGTTTTACATGCAGACGTGCACAAAGAGTGGGGATTTCATGATTGTCATCTCTCTGTTAGCTCAGAGTCCACCTCTGATAAAGAATTTGCTTTAGATGATTTAGAAAAAGATCTTCAGTCCATTCGAATGTTAGCAAGCTATGATGCTTTAAAACATTTTTCTAAAGAACAAAAGTCTTTGCCTAAGACCTTGTCTGTAAAGGTAGATCTTTATGGGTCTAACCCTAGAAGTGAACTTATTGACATATCTCCCCAAACCGCAGTGGTATCTCTTCAGAACAACTCTTACATTGGAAACATGAGTTTCCACAACTCATTAAATGCCAATCAAGACGATCAGGTCATTCAGCTTCAAGATATTAGATTATAAAATTGTTCAATTTTTTTTATTGTGTGTGTCCTCATATTTTGTAGAAAGTATTTTTTACAACTGATTTGTTTAGATTATATACTACTTAATTGTAAGAGCATATATATATATATATATTTGTATATAAACAAAATGGCTGTGAAATACATGTACTACATCTGTATCATAAATGAAGAATGATTTGATCTGTCTCCTTTATATAACATAATTTACCGGTATATGTAGATGACAAAAATTAGAAAATAGTCATTATGTAACTTTCATTCTGGAATTGAGTGATTCATACTTTGCTTAACAAGAATTAACTTTTAAAAGGGGGGTTATCTGCAAGGAAGAATTCAAAATAAAATTTCACCATTTCAAGATGAAGGAACAATTAAAAATTTCTTGCACATTTATCTTTTGACTGGTTTAATGAAACATGGTGAATAACGAACCCTTTTCATGGTTGCATTTGAAATAAAAATGGCAAAACATGTTGAACAAAAATAACCCTTTACCACCCTCTAATAAAGTTCCACCATTAGCAATGATAAGTAATTAATTAGAGATACGTGTATTACATGATCTCAGATTAAGGGGATGGGGTGGGGGAGGATTGTGGGTTTTATCAATCATAGATTGTTGACAGTTGTGTAGATTTATAGGCATAATAAAAAAATATTTGATTGCCTCCCCTGGTTTTTTTTAAAAAAAGGTTCGAAACAAGGTTTAAACATGTTGAATTAATGTGAATTTAAAAATGGTTTCTTTTTTGAATGAGATCAACTTTTTTCAACATGTATCAAATTATTTAGTACTTATTTTGCTTTACTTAATTGTCAATCTTTCTTGTACACACTTGCACACACACATGCATGCACATAAGATCTAACAAATGTTATTATATAACATTTAATATGTAGATGAATGCTGGTCATTCATAGTAGATACCAAATACAATTCCTGATATAACCAGAATTTTATTGCCTTTCTTTAATTGTTTAAGGCTGCTCTTGGAAAAAAATTCAACAAGTTTAATAATGTATATTGATAAGAGGGTAGGAATGGGTTAACCCACATGACCAATGATGGTCAAGATTAACATTTTTTCTCCCATTTGACATTGACAGTATTTACACAGTGAGATAAAACAAATGACAATAAGAAAATTCCAATTTTATTGTACATGTATAACAGTTTTTTTTAGTTTTGTTTGCAATTTTATTTTTTAAATTATTTCAAACTATAAAACTTTGTAATGTCAAATAAATGAATCCACAAAAACAAATAAAAAAAAGCTGATAAAATTTAACATATTTCTTATTGATCATATATATCAAGTAATAACTTCTTATTTAATCATGAATTATTATTTAGTTATTATATTTTCATAGAGAAAAAAAACAACACATTTTATATTCTAAATATCTTAAAGTGTGATAAGCTGATTTAATATGAAATATGTTTATTCATGTAGATATACAAAATTGTTAAGACTGTTCTACCTGAATTTGACCTTGATACTTTTCACTTGAAAAGGCTGTCTTGGATGACTTTTTTGTGTGCATAATACTGGCATTTTCTTCTAAAAACAACCTCCACAAGAAGTCAAAAAGTAGAAAATATTTATGCTTATTCAAGACATGTTTGTGTTTTAACCTTTTTTTCTCTTCCAGAGTAGCCCTTAAAACTTATATTGTGTAATTGTATTATATATATATACATATATATATGTATATGTGATATTAGTGTTACTATAGTAGCATAATGATAATTTATATTTGTATGATATCTAATTTGTGTATATTTAAATTATGAAAGATTGTGTTAAAGTTGAGGGAGAGAAAGATAAAACAATGTGTTAGTGTACCTGTACTTAAAGTTGATAGAGAGTGAGATTAAACAACGTATTAGTGTACCTGTACTTAAAGTTGATAGAGAGTGAGATTAAACAACGTATTAGTGTACCTGTACTTAAAGTTCATAGAGAGTGAGATAAAAACTATGTTTTTTTACTGAAAAATCAAGAATATATTGTTTTCTCCCATTTTGTAAAAAGATAGTTGCCAACTTTGCCATAACCTATATATACAACCATTTAATATGGGTACATGCATGTATCTAATTTAATACAGAGATATATAAAACTATGTTTTTTTACTGAAAAATCAAGAATGCACCTCCTTGTATGTTTGCTCCCATTTTGTTAAAGATAGTTGCCAATTAACCTATATATACAACCATGCACATAGTTAAGTATTTTAAGTCTTCTTTGATATCCAATTCAGGACTTTATTATGATATCAATTCAATCAAAGAAATAGATATAAGTTTTAGAAGCTTCTGACACTTCACAAAATAACAAGATATACGTTGGTGTCAGACCTACAATTCACCTACTCTAATTTAGAAGGTATGTAAAAGTAGTCCTTCCTTGACAAAAAATGTTGCCTTTGATTTTATTGTTTTCTTAAACTAACCAACAAAAATTTGCAGAACTGAAACTGTTGCCATGTTGGTGAAAGATAAATATATTTAGACCATTTAAGCCCAAAATTATTATTGTTAATGTATTTACATTAAAAATTGTGTTAGTATACTTATTTAAGATTTTCTGAAAACCAGGGGTTAATTTTAGTATTAATTACATTTGGAACATTGGTATTTTACAACAAGTTTTAACAAATTTTAATAATTGTCATTTAGAAAGGTGATAAATATACAATTCAGGACATACCTGGTTTCTATGAAATTAAACTTAAGGTAAAATATTTAGAAAGCTGTTGACAAATTTGGTTGAAAAGAAAAGGATGTGGTGGTCTGACACTTTTCTCATCACTTGATAACTTTTTCTAACATATTTCTTTTTTAAGTTGTCATTATCTTTTTGACTTATTTTCATTTCTACCTCTAGTTATAGAAACCAAATTGTCTGAAAATAACTAATAATTAAGTCAATATAATGACATGTGCCCCAAGTTGTCCATAATAATTTTTATGCCAATTACTGTGGATTCATTTAGCAATGAGTATCAATTTTCTTGTATTGCTGAAATCATGCAATTTCGTGGATATTTGATTTCATGGTTTTGCCAATCTCTGTATACAAACTGAGAGCCTATTGAAAATATGTAATTAGTTGAGTTTTTGAATTCCTGATTTATCTGTACCAACGAAACTCACGAAAATTTGTATCCAACAAATAAAAATGAATCCACAGTATGTGGGTAATGTGTGAAATCTATAACTTATTCCAATAAGTTGGCATATATTGCATTCATCTTGTCAGTCTGTTTGTCCAAATATATTTCTGTCAATTTTTTTTTCTCAGGTACAACTGGACAGAAAGATTTCATATTTGGTCAACTATTGATGAGTTATAAAATTTGGGTATTTTTCAGTTTTATCTAACCTAATTCCAATATCACACTCTAGTATTGCTAAAAAGACCTCTTATCTAACTTGACAGTGATGGGTTTTACCATGAGATCTTTCCAGACTGCTAGACACTGACTTCCTGTTTCTGAATACTGTTAATTCAGAAATTATTGCGAAATTTGCGATAGAGTTGTACACACAATAATTTAAACTTTAAACTCACATTTTTAAAATATTTTATATGAATTGAGCAGGATTTTCCCCATCGAAAAATAAAATCGCATTTAAGTTTAAAATGACAAAATCACAATAATTAATGCACGCAAAAATGAACAATATTTGGAATTAATCAATGTGAGATGAAAAAGAATTACTGCCTATGTTCCTGACTTCAGATAACCTTATAAAAATGTCTACATTCCATATTTTCTGAATGAAAAAAAGATGCTATAACAATTTTGATTTTTTTTCTGATTGAATTGAATTTATGTCCTATGTCAATTATTTTACTAAAGGCTGTTAAAAGTGCTTAACAATAGCATAATTATACTGCAATGAAATATTTATTTATAAGAATTGTGAATTTATCATTAAACATATCATGTTTATTTTTGTTTTTGTTTGCTTTTCCAAAGTTATGACTAACACATTGTACAAAAACATCACTGCAAAGTTTACACACACATGGCACTCCTTTGTTGAACTTGAAAAAGTAACAAACAGAAAATGATAAAGCTTATCTTCATCATTTGTATATTAAACCTTTTCAGTCTTCTACGTACATCAGAGATGTGTATTTATATGTCTCTGTGAACATTAGTTTTTACATACAAATGTCTTCTTTCAGAGAACCACTGAATGGAATGAAACCAAACATAAATGTTCTTTGTGAGGTACGAATGAAGTGTTGATTCTTTGTTGCTGATTTACTGTTAAATACTGCCACCAGGGCTAATTATACAATTATCTTTGCAAATTTACCACTTTTAGTTATTATTTTGCATCAACCATAGAGGAGGGGACATTCAGTTTATCCTTGTTTGTCTGTCCAAAAGTTAAATTCAGTTTTCTACCTTTAGTTTGCCTCAATCCATTGTTATGAAACTTGACACAAAGCAGGGGCAGCATCTGAAATTTCAAACAAGGATGATAAACTGGATCTTCAATCAGTGTATTGGATTACTAATCTACATAGTTGTCCTTACAAACAACTGTTTATTGCTTTGTCTTCGAAGTGTTCCTTGCAACCTCTTTCTTAATTATTAACATCAATTTTATCAGCAAATAAATCTGGGTTCAAAGTTATTGTCAAAACTACATATTCAAGAGAAGACATGAATCAGATGTGAATACTTAAAAAATCCAAAAATCTTTCCACTATATAGATGATGTTCTCTCACTAAATAATTCAAAATTTGGTGACTATGTTAAACACATCTATCCAATCGAACTAGAGATAAAGATTACAACAGATACAGCTAAGTTGGCCTCATATCCTGACTTACATCTAGAAATTGACAATGTGGGTTGGTTGAAAACAAAACTTTTCGACAAAAGAGATGATTTCGGCTTTCCAATTGTGAACTTTCCATTTCTAAGTATCAACATTCCAGCAGCATCTGCATACGATATTCCCGTGCCTGTATTTCCTATCATGATTTTCTTGATAGAGGGTTGCTGCTCACAAGGAAGCTATTAAACCAAGAGTTCCAAATGGTTAAGTTGAAGTCATTACTCCGTAAATTTTACGGACGCCATCACGAGTTGGTTGACCGTTGTGGAAAAGCCATTTCACAAATGATATCGGATATGTTCCTTACGTCGTAACTACAATTCCCTTTCATGAATATTACCTACCGAGTTAGAGAATTTACTGGATTTGTAATAACATTAGCAACACGACGAGTGCCAAATGTGGAGCAGGATCTATTTACCCTTCCGGAGCATCTGAGATCACCCCAGTTTTTGTTGGTATCATGTTGCTTTATGTTTAGTTTTAAATGTTGTGTAGCCATGGCGTTTATTTTCGATTTATGAGTTTGACTGTCCCTCTGGTATCTTTCGTCTCTCTTTTAGAGTACATACAATATAAGACTCTTTCATCTTGCAATAGTATTAAACATTATACTGTTCTACATTTTACACAAGTATTCCCAATTTAAGAAAAAAAGACAAATCGAAAAAGTTGGTCTTACTTCGTTTCATTAAAATTGAATGGCCAACGAAGGTACAAGTATATTTTATATTGTCTTAGGGAGAAATAAATTCTACTCTGTAAAAATTCACACGGAATCAAACAAAATTTTCTCTGAAAAGAATCTGACATTTTAAAAGACTCTTGATTTCTTGATTGACAACACATTTGTTACTTTTAAAGGATGTGTTTTTTCAAGAAATAATCGTCTTTCCCAAGGGAAGCAATCGTGCCCCCATTGCCGACTTGTTCCTTGAACATATTTATCCGACTTCATACAGTAACTTTTTATTTAGAAAGAAAAAAAGTTAGCAGTATCATTTAACTTCTTTGACCTACCATGTTCTACATAAGGCAATGTCTTGACCGAGTCAGGAATAAAACAGTTGTTTCACATTCGTCAGATGTGTTTGATATTGCCATTTGATAACGGACTTTCAAATTTGAATTTGAACTTGGGGTTCGTTTTGTTTTAGTTATTTTACTTTTTTGCTGAGTTTCTTCTTCAAACTTCTGTAACATCGGACTCCGACTTATTGTGTATTAATTTTTACTGTGCGTAATGCTGTGTGTTATTCCACATTGGCTAAATGCACAGTAAGAGGGTTGAGATCTCATAAAACCTCTAGTCTTTGTTAGTCATGTGTTTTATTTTTTTAGCTTACATGACCTGAAAGGTCAAGTGAGCTTTTCTCATCACTTGGCGTCCGTCGTCTGTTAACTTTATCAAAACAATCTTCTTCTCTGAAATTAATAGCCCAAAATTTAACCAATTTGGCCACAATCATCACTAGGGTATTTAGTTTAAGAATGTGTCCGTTGACCCCGCCTTTCATCCAACATGGCCGAACATAACGACAAATAGAACATAGGGGGATAATGCAATCTCTGAAACTAAAGCATTTAGAGCAGATCTAAAAAAGTTCATCAGGTTAAGATTTATCCTCCCCTTTCCTTTTCATACGAATCCAGCAACCCAATTTTGGGTTGATGTCCCTTAACTGGTTGTTTTAAATACATTTTTATATTTTTTGGTCATTATCTTGAATATTATTATAGATATAGATAAACTGTATAAACAGAATTAATGCTGTCAGGAATATTAAAAAAGTTGTTGTCCATTCGTTTTTGATGTGTTTTATCATTTGATTTTGACATGTGATTAGAGACTTTCCAATTTGATTTTCCTCTGAGTAGTATTTTTGTGATTTTACTTTCTAGGAGTCATTGTCCTTTATAGTAAATTTTTAACATTTTTTCGTATTTTTTTTTATATTTTTTACAAAAATCTTTTTCTCTGAAACTACTGAGACAAATTTTACCATACTTGAGCATAATCATTATTAGAGTACCTAGTTTTAAAAACGTATCCGATGACATGCTCTAACTATTATGACTGCCATGGTTAAGCATAGAACATAGGGGTAAAATGCACTTTTAGCCTATATCTCTGAAACTCAAACATTTAGAGCAATTTTGACAGGTGGCAAACATGCTTATTCGATTGAGATTTATCTGCCCTGATGTTCGGTTGCTGCCCCTAAATTAGTAATTTTACGAAAATTTTGCAGTTTTTTGTTATTATCTTAGATGTCATTATTTTACATAATTTCCAAATCACCAGTATGGAGCCTCTAGTTAATTTTAGTTCATTTATATTATGTTTCGGAGGAGTTTAGTGTGGCGTCATATCACTGAATAAGGATTTGGAGGAGTTTAGTGTGACGACATATCACTGAATTAGTAAACTTTATTTGCCGAAATGAGCATCAAGTGCAAGGCCATTTACCATTTAAATTTACTGATATAAAGGTGATGTGATATTTCAAAGATTTGCGCATTTAGAGGAATATTTCGATGATTTGAACTACAAAGAAATGAAATTAACATTAATTGTAAAATTGATTAATTATTAAAAAACAAGGAAGCATTTAAAGTTCATGTATTTACGTTAGGGAAAAAGCGAAATTCATTTTTTTATTTTGTTGAATAGTGAAACGATCATTAACTTCAAACACTTTTTTATGAGTAATTTATATATGCATCGTTTTAGAATTAGATTATTTGTGGACTAGTAATTTTATTTCGAAATCGTGATGAAATTATAAGCAATTAGACACGTTACATTCAAATTTTGATTACAATGTACTTTAAGTAGTTGGGACAGCTTTTTAATTCCGTTTATTGTTTAGAAAAATGGTAAATAAAATCAACAGTGGTATACTTTCAGTCATAAATTGATTGCGAGAAAGCAAATGCAGGTTACACACTATTAAAAATCGAGGGAAACACATCAACTATTAGTGGAAAACAACGAAACCACAAACCATGAAGTGCAACAAAAACAAACGACAATGCAACATAAACTGAAGAAAAAAAAAACGTATTACAAAACAACTGCCATATTCCTGACTTGATACAGGGCATTGAAAAAAATGGTGGTTTTCTGGCTATGTTGATCAATTTGAAAGTAATTCTTTATGATTATTGAGATAAATAAATTATTCATCTAATATCAAACTTATATTTTAATGTCATTTGTGCAAATACGCAAACAGTGTCTTAGTTCTAGTTTCGCCTGCATACAAACGAGACGGACACATCAGTATAAACTGAGTGTAAAAGGCTATATTAGAGAGAAGAAGACCTTGATACTTCATATCTTGTTATATTTATATGTATGTATGTATGGCATCATGTATCATTAAACTATGACCTCATTTTCATGGTTGATTGGTGATTGTTAAAATTTCATGGTTTGGTATGTTTATTTTATACTTTAAGCAACAGGCCAACTGTAATTGATGAATACAATGATTTTAAGATGTACATAACTATCTGACAGGGTTTATCTGACTCTGATTTCATTTCTTTTATCATTGATGATGTTATATCTTTTTTATATTTGTAGTAAAGCCCTAATCTTTCAACATAAAACCAATTATGTTCAGTAAAGCGGGTTAGATATTTCCGCGAAAGCATTATAAATCGAAGAAAATAACTGGAAGCTTGTTTAAAATTATATACTCTTGCATAGCTCTGGATCAGTACAATTAAAACCGTTTATGTCATTGCAAGCATAATCAGCACCAGTTTTTACCGTTTCAATTGAATAACTATAACTCTGAAAAGAGAACATGTTATCAGATTTTATTTTGGCTTCTCAAATGGCAAAAATAGTAAAACATTACCAAGTCTTTTAAAATCCTTCATACTGAAAAAATTCAAAACGGAAAGCGGCTTAGCCCGTAATCAAATGGCAAAATCAAAAGCTCAAACACATCAAACGAATTGACAACAACTGCCATATTCCTGACGAGGTAAGAGACATCGTCAGAAAAAAATGGTGGGATGAACCTGGTCCAAGGACATAGTTATCGTCCTTTGGTTTTCGTTATCTACGAATATAGTCCCTAGTGTAAACAGTGTATAACTGGCATGTTTTATTTGATACACTTTTCCAATGTATTTCTTGATACAAAATGCATGAAATATTAAGTAGGGGGATGTAATTATATGTCCAAAAAATTTGGGTGCTGAATCTTAATGTTAAGTAGTGATTTGGTCCACTTCAAAAAGGTCAAATTTTATCACATCTGAAGCTGTCAAACTGAATTTTACACCCCTTAGCACAGAATTGTCAATATTTTGAGTTAGAGCTGGTAGACGTTTCTGTAATTTTGATATTATTTGTCTCACCGTTAGTACACTACACTGTAAATATCTTTTTGAGAAAGACCAGGTGCGATTTTTTTAATTAGAACTTATTGTCTAAAAGAAATGCACTATGCACTAACTGTGTTCTAGGGCCACCTATTATGGATAGCCAAACATCACGTTAAAAAAGACTTGCTAAAATGATAGAAATACGACACAAAAAACATTCATCACAGAAAAAAACCCGTTTTGGTAAAAAAAACAAAAACAAATGTACTCTTCCTCTACTGATTTCATCCTAATATTCTAATTATTTTGTATGTTGAAGTATTTTTAAAAATTATTTGATTAGTTTTTTTTTATTATTTATTTAGGTGTGCTATTATCGATCAGCATTTATTGCCTATTAAATGTAACACAAAACTGTTATGAAGGCTCATATATAATTAAAGATATTCAGGATAAATATGGAAGAGGGGGAATTAAGTAATTTTGTGAAAGGGAAGAAAAGTAAATTTCAGGATTGACGCACACTGTACAATGTTGTATCAAATTCTTTTGGCTACTTTGGCTGTGGTAGCGTTCATGTTATGTGCAAACAGTAGGAAAATTAAATTACAGAATTTTGAACTAGAGAAAAATAATCGTATTGTTCCAACCAGTTCGTCTGTAGGAACATACATTACACGAACATTCTTTGAATGTGCAAGCTCGTGTACTAAAGATGAAAACTGTTACTCTGCAAACTATGAATCCGTTTCAGGACATTGTAGTATCTACCATGCACACTTTCCGCACAAGGAATCATCTTTAGGATATGAAACAATCAGAAGGACAGGTAATCATACGATTCTTTTTCAATGCTTGTTTTACTGAGGAAAACTTGTTGCATTTTTTTTATCAAATAAATGAACATTTGTCAGGAGCCTGTAATTCAGTGGTTGTCGTTTGTTTATGTGTTACATATTTGTTTTTCGTTCATTTTTTACATAAATAATGCCGTTAGTTTTCTCGTCTGAATTGGTTTACATTGTCTTATCTGGGCCTTTTATAGCTGACTATGCGGTATGGGCTTTGCTCATTGTTGAAGGCCGTACGGTGACCTATAGTTGTTAATGTTTTTGTCATTTTGGTCTTTTGTGGATAGTTGTCTCATTGGCAATCATACCACATCTTCTTTTTTTTTTATATTTGGAACAGTTGTAAAATCAACTAAAAATTTTAACATTGTTTTGTATTACTACAATTTATTTCCGTTTATTCAAATGAACATGGTTATTTTATAAAACGTTTATCTATAGAAAATAAATAAATATAATTATCTTACATTACATCATATAAAACATAGTGTAACTACAATCCCCTTCCCTTTCATGAATTTGACCTACCGAATTAGACTATTTACCGGATTTGTAATCACATAAGCAACACGACGGGTGCCGCATGTGGAGCAGGATCTGCTTACCCTTCCGGAGCACCTGAGATCACCCCTAGTTTTTGGTGGGGTTCGTGTTGTTTATTCTTTAGTTTTCTATGTTGTGTCATGTGTACTATTGTTTTTCTGTTTGTCTTTTTCATTTTTAGCCATGGCGTTGTCAGTTTGTTTTAGATTTATGAGTTTGACTGTCCCTTTGGTATCTTTCGTCCCTCTTTTAAACCTTCTCTTTACAAAACTGTTAATAACTATTTTAAACTGAGCCTCACTAATGAGTCTTATGTATCCGAAGTGTCTGGTGTATCATATATAAATAAGCCTGGTATCTTTGATAACTATTTAAAATAAAGAAATGTATCATGTATGTCATTGTATGTTTATGTGATACAACAAGAGGATATAGGTATAATGTAACCATCAGTATTTGTTACAAGGTATATCCTGAAAAAGAAGATCACGCAGATGCCACTACAACATGCAGAGCAGATGGTGTCCATCTCCTGCTCATCAACTCCCTACAGGTGTATCAATGGGCTGTTGATCAGATGGGTAATATAATTCATTAACGATCAAGCAAAGACTTGAATTTAAGATTAAATGTCATAATAGCTACGTTTCACACGACTTAGCAAAAAGTAACAAAAATACCGAACTCTGAGGAAAATTTAGAACGAAAAGTCCCTAATTCAAATGGCAAAATGAAAAGCCCAGACAATTCAAACGAATGGATAACAACTGCAATATTCATGACTTATTTTTGTACAGGAATTTTTGGTAAAATAAAGGCAACAGTAGTATACCACTGTTCAAAACTCGTAAATCCATGGACAAAAAACAAAATCGGGGTAACAAACTCAAACTGAGGGAAACGCTTAAAATATAAGAGGAGAACAACGACACAACATAAAAATGTTACACACAAAGAAACAAACTAACCATTAGACAAAATCCTAGAGAATAACAAATATAACATCAAAACCAAATACACGAATTTGGGATAGAAACGTACCGTGACAAGTATTATAGTAATATGAATTCACACTCAAACACAAGAGAAAACAAACGACACAACGGAAACACAACGTTTAAATGTAATACACACAGAAACGAACTATAATACAACAATGGCCATATTCCTGACTTGGTACAGGACATTTTTAAAGAAAAAAAATGGTGGAGTGAACCTGGTTTAAATATGTTTTACAGGAAACATGAACTTATTCTTTTTTGTGTCAAGCTTGCGAAACTTAATTCGCGGGAGCCATACATAACGATTCTATATTCCGTCGTCGGCGTCGGTGTTGTCAACATTTAGGATAAGTTTATGGTTAAAGTTTTTGGGGCATCATTAACTTTATCAATCATACAGAATTGTAATAAAATTGGGACAATAGCTTGGATATGACCAAACCACAGTATCATGATACTTTGTATACTTTTAAACCAAATTGGGGTACTTGTCAAAACCATCTCCATGGATAATCTAGAATGATGGAAGTATTGTTATTTTGACATGAACGACTACTCATAAAAAATACTTGCAAACAATTTAACTCTATACATGATACTGGGTCGAAATTGTCAAGAAAAATGTCTAACGTAAAACGACAGGATTTCGTACGTAGAAGGAACGACTTTCTAGGGGGAGATTTCTACGTTTCAGAGTTTTACGCATAACAGGTAGAGACAAACAAAGCAGGAAACAAGGATAAACAGATGTGCAATACAATAAAACTGTGCTTTAGTAATTATCAATTAAACACAACATACATTACACTGATATCTTCCCTTAATAAAAATAGTTAACCATTTTAGTGAGTTATGCTCCTCCAAACAGCAAAAAAGTAATGCCTGTCCGTATAGGACACCTTAATTGTATATGCAAATAGTTACCAGGTTTGTACTAACATGAGCAATACGACGGGTGTCGATCTGCTTATCCTTCCGGAGCACCTGAGATCACCACAAGTTTTTCTTCTGGGGGTCGTGGTGCTTAGTCTATCCTTTCTATGTTAATGTATTATTATTTGTCTGTTTGTATTTTTTTTTGAGCGATTATGTTGTCGGTTTGTTTTCGATTTATGAGTTTGAATGTCCTTCTGTATCTTTTGCTCCTCGTTTAGAATAGTATAGGTCAAGACAATGGCCACTGTTTAGGATAAATACAAAACATTGAGAATAGTTTAAAGGTCTAGGTTCTCAATATGTGAAAAGACTACTAGAAATTTTAAATGCAAAGGGAATACCTCACAGGAAAAAGGGAGAGGTTCAATTTAGTAGTTACTGGGAAAAGAGAAATAATTCTAGTATATGAAGAAACACGTGCGTAATCTTTTTTCTACACTTTTTTACTTCATTTTAGTTTCCAATGAGATGACAATAATATATTTCCAAGGTGAAAGAGCCGATGATGATTTTCCATTTTTGGACGACGAGGGAATTGAATTAACATATTTCAATTGGTATAAAAAGGACAAAGGAAAGTATCTACGTACCGACTATAATACCAAACTCATGGAGGCATCCAGCGGTATACATACCGTTACGGATATATTTGTCAAATATATTAGATTTTTTCATCTGGTGTATCATCTTAAAAGTCATATGAAACGATTGACTGTTGACAACAATTGTTAATTCAATACTTGAGCAACGCATGCATATATCATAATTTAAGACTTCTGTTCACGATTTTGTCATTTTTTGCACATTTATTACGTATAATCGTCTAAAAAACATTACACTTGGTCATTGTTGTTATTAAAACATGACAGCTTAATAGTCGTGTTTTGAAACCGAAGTTTACCGATTGTCACCTTTGTAAACAATCAAAAAACAATTAAGTTTTCCCCTTTGCACTTGCGTATTCTGATCTCCACACCGGATTTTTACGAGAAAGGTCGCGCTCAGGTAATTGCATAAGATGAAAATGTCGGCGAATTGTTGTCTGGTCATCAATTAAAAATAGTGAATTTCTTTTAAATATGGACAAATTAAAGAATTTTCTAGAGAAAAAGTATATGTACATAAGTTTTATATAAAAAAAAAACTACCCATTTTGTAACAAAAACACATGCATCATTGTATTTTAATTTGAAGTTATATATGACTTTAATAACACTTAATACAGAGTCCTCAGATATGGCCCTGATAACTTTCAATTGTTCTTTGTTCCAAGATTAAGACAATTATTATTTGAATCAGTGAACCTTGGTAGACATTTTATTGATAATATAACATTTGCTAATTCAATGACACTTCATCAAAGACAAACTGCTAAATATTTAAATTTATTTTTCTGTAAAAGAAAGGAACTTCTTTATAAGTAACAATCACAATACGTATTACAAATTTGAACATTAGGTTTAAAGTGACTTATAGGTCCAACGGGCCGGGTATAAAGTTATTTAACTACTGTATATTTATTATGTAATATTATATATACTACACATGTCACTATAATAAATGATATACTTACTTACTTACTTTTAATACAGAGTCCTCAGATATGGCCCTGATAACTTTCAATTGTTCTTTTTTCCATGTTTGACTAGAGTACCGATTCTGGATTGTCAATCTAATAAAGTTCCATTTATGATTTATTGTAATGTTGTGCTTGAATTTGAGTGCCTGTTGTTTATACTTTACATAGGTGTGCTTAACAATTAAGAGTTTGGTATCATAGTCTGTACGTAGATACTTTCCGTTGTCCTTTTATTAAAAAAAAACCTGATAATAAATTGTTCAAATAAGGCCTTTGAAAATAGTGGAATTAATTACTTTTGGAGTGTCAAAAACTCGTTGAAAGTACTTGATAAATTGCATGCATATATTGGTGATTTTGAATCTGTTCAAAGTTTTGATTTTTCTACCCTATTTACCACTTTGCCTCATATTCTTTTTAAGAATACAAATCACATCCCTTATTAACTGGGCATTTCAAAAGTCAGAATGCGAGTGCATATGTTCAAACTCTTTTAGGTCATTTTTGTAGCACAAACAAAAGAACTTTGTCAATTGGACATGCTATGATACTATATTTGCGCTTACATTTTTACTTGATAACATTTTTGTTCGCTTTGGAGATTCCGTATATCGTCAAGTTATTGGAATTCCAATGGGAACTAACCGGGCACCAATTATTCCGGACCTGTTTTTGTATTGTTATGAGTTACAATGTATGACTAATATTAGCAAAGACCCATCGAAACAACATTTGATACAAAAATTTAACAATACTTTTAGATATTTGGATGATATATTGGCTCTCAATAATGACGAATTCAGTATGTATACTAAAGAAATTTATCATGTTGAACTTACTTTAAACAAAGCTAATACTGTCAATGACCACTGCCTTTTCCTCGATCTTGATATCTATATCATTTACGGGAAGCTTAATACAAAAATTTATGATAAAAGACAGGATTTTTCATTTCCTATCGTTAATTATCCATGTTTAGATGGTGATGTTCCCTTGTCACCGTCTTATGGTGTTTATATATCGCAACTTGTACAATTCGCTGGTGTATGTAACAACGTATTAGAGTTTAGTTAGAGAAATTTATGTATAACTGAAAAATTATTACACCAGGGTTTTCGATATCACAAACTGGTCAAAAATAAAGGCAACAGTAGTATACCGCTGTTCAAAACTCATAAATCCATGGACAAAAAACAAAATCGGGGTAACAAACCAAAACCGTGCGAAATGCATTAAATATAAGAGGAGAACAACGACACAACACCGAAACGCAACACACACAGAAACTGACCAATCATCAGACAAAACACCACGAGAATAACAAATATAACATGAAAACCAAATGCATGAATTTGGGATAGACAAGTACCGTGCCACGTCTTATCTAAATTTTATCATCGGTACAAGGAAATAATTCGTAAATATAACTTAACATGCAGACATCTTAACTTTTAATAAGACTTATTAAGAAGGGATATAGTTACGATACTGTTTTCAGGTCATTAAAGATTGCATATTTTGGCTTTAATATCGATTCATTTATAGGGTCTTTGCATCGGAACTAAACACATTCATCTAAAAAAAAAACCAGTTGTTGGCATGACACGGATTATGTTTTCCTCATATATCTTATGATAGTATGCTACTAAACCCTTAACGGGAGGGATTGTGCCTGATTATTATATGATGAAGACATAATCTTTCAAATAGTTTAATTGAGGTCTGGATCTGGCATGTCAGTTAACTGCTAGTAGTCTGTTGTTATTTATGTATTATTGTCATTCTACTTATTTTCTTTTGTTACATCTTTTGACATCTGACATCGGACTTCTCTTGAACTGAATTTTAATGTGCGTATTGTTATGCGTTTACTTTTCTACATTGACTAGAGGTATAGGGAGAGGGTTGAGATCTCCTAAACATGTTAAACCCCGCCGCAATTTTGCGCCTGTCCCAAGTCAGGAGCCTCTGGCCTTTGTTAGTCTTGTATGATTTTTAATTTTAGTTTCTTGTGTATAATTCGGAGTTTATTATGACCTCCATTATCACTGTACTAGTATACATATTTTTTTAGGGAACAGCTAAAGGACACCAACGGGTGCGGGAATTCTCGCTACATTGAAGACCCATTGCTGGCTTTCGGCTGTTGTCTGTTCTATGGTCGGGTTGTTATCGCTTTGACACATCCCCCATTTCCTTTCTCAATTTTATCTTATAAACGAAACAGTATGTAAACCTAAACAAGGCATCAAGTGTTCAACAAAACAAAAATATAATTATGAAGTAATGTATGTACATATGTTTGCCAAAGAGGAAAAGGAATGTTTCGTTAAGATCAAGGGAATTTAAACATCATACATTCTTCAACAATGTCAAATCCATACCGTAAAGTAGGTCATACAGGTTCAAACAACACACTGGCTTATAAAAACGGACAAACTTACAGCAAACAACACACTGGCTTATAAAAACGAACAAACTTACAGCAAACAACACACTGGCTTATAAAAACGAACAAACTTACAGCAAACAAAATACTGTACAGACACAAAAAACAGAGGGAGCATTTAGTAATGTGAATGTCGACAACAATGAATGTTTACCTTTTGATGGATATAAGCTTAAATCAAACTGTCAGTTTACTCGTCTGAATTGATTTATATTTTGAAATACCGATGACCACTGTCGCTCAAGTTAAAGGATGCACATTGTAAAGCAGTTCTATTTGAGATACAAATCCATCAATAATTAAAGTGCAGTAAATATATAAAACAAAATGCATTCGAGAAGATGTTTTGGAAATCTTCTTATGTTGATTTTCAAGTCTTCGGATTTTTGAAGTACACTCGAAACAAGATATGCCTCTTTCGTATTTTGATATTTTCCTTTGTTGTTGACAGCAATTGAGGTCTTTAAACTAGAATTTATGACACACCTGTTGATTTCAGATTTCCAATTGTCAACTTCCTAATTCTCAGCTGAGCTGGAACATACTCTCATTGGATCGCATTTACATATCTTTATTGATAAGTCACGCTCGTGCCTGTTTACATTAATTAAGGTATGTTTACACGGTACGATTTTCCATTCGATTTTCATCCCGATACATACGGATTTTGTCAAAAGATTTGACAAAATTTTCATGTCCAAAAACTAAGCATGTCACTTATCCATTTAGGAAAAGTAACTATGGTCAAAATTAAACGGAAGAAACACTATATGTACTCTAACTTGAAATAAATGTTTCAGTTTTTGTCTAAAACATTTTCTTCATATAATAAAACTCCATAAAATTGGGCATTTTAGGGATTTAAACTCCAAAAACACATGCACAAATTTGTTGTCTGCAATTTGAAAATTTTGTATAGATTTTGTCCTATCGATGATTTAAACCCTTATGTATTTCACCATTGTTCATTTGTAAATTTTATTGAAACTTATACAAAAAATGTACAACATTCAATGCTATTTTGACACTGCTCAATAGTAATAGGGGAGTTTTTAGTTCTCGATTTTCTATGTGACAGTAACGTTTACTGTTGCTGAATTGCTAGTTTTATGGTTGTCAATATAATGGAATTGTATGCGACTGTCATACAAGTGAGAGGTTTAGCTGGCTATAAAACCAGGTTAAATCCACTATTTTCTATATGTAAAAATGCTGTTCCAAGTCAGGAATATGACAATTGTTATCTATTTGTTTGATGTGTGTGAGCTTTTGAATTTGCCATGATTAGGGATTTCTGTTTTGAATTTTATTATATATTTTGGTTCAATATATTGATTTTTTTCGGACATGAAAGGTTGTTATATGTACTAGCTGTCGACGAACCAGTTCTTGCTCAATTAAGAGTTGACACAATACATTTTCCTTTTTATGTATGTGTGTGTGTGTTATCTTTATTTGGCTTTTCTTAAATCGAATTACGAGATTTAAACACCAGTAAACTACTATCGCCTCAATAGTATGTAGCCTGTATCATATACTATCAATCTTCTACGTTAATAATAGCAGATTTCAGCTTTTGTAGCTGTTAAAGTTGGTTTTTGTTTGTCCTTATTTCCCTTCCGAAACCTTTTATACATGTTGACTTTCTTAATGAAATGAAACCTCGTCCAAGAATCCTCGATGTAAGAGGCGAGGTACGTTTTTGAAGCAAATCTAGTTCGTAATTTCTTAACTCTTTTTTTTTAATTCTTTTTCTTAACATGTCATTTAAAAAGGCAAAAGGTACTATATATATAGTAGTTGTTCACCAAACAGAAAGAAATTCCTCTAAAACGCATTCATTAATTTATTCAGGAAAGATTAAATAAAATAAAATGCCTTTTCAATTTTTAAAAGTATAAATATATTTAAAATAGACATATGATGAGGTAGAAAGTATAAAACGAAATGAGCTGTTGACAATAGAAAAACTTGAATAGACACATTAACTGTAGACCTTTCTAAGTCGTTCAACTTAATCAGGTTCAAAAAGATATCTGAATATGAAGCAGGACTGTTTGCTTTCAGTATAATTGAAAATGCCATAGGCTATATGAGATGAACGCACGTACTGAAATGAGTTGAGGTGATCAAAAACATATCTAAATGTGAATCTAATGAAACTAAAGAAACCGGCAAGGTGTTTTTTTCTATGAATTTCCTGTAAAGGATGTGTATGAGTTTGTCCTGACGAAATAAAACTAAAGAACCTGGCAAGGTGTCTTTTCTATGTGTCCTTGTGAAAGTTGTGTATGGGTTTGGTCTGTAGAAATTAATCTAAAGAACCTGACAAGGTGTCTTTTCTTTTTGTCTTTATGAAGGTTGTGTATGAGTTTGACCTGTGGAAATAAAACTAAAGAAACCGGCAAGGTGTCTTTTCTATTTGTCCTTGTGAAACATGTGTATGAGTTTGGCCTGTTGAAATAAAACGTAAGAACCTGGCAAGGTGTTTTTTTCTATGTATTTCCTGTAAAGGTTGTGTATGAGTTTGGCCTGTAGAAATAAAACTAAAGAACCTGGCAAGGTGTATTTTCTATTTGTCCTTGTGAAGGTTGTGTATGAGTTAGGCCTGTAGAAATAAAACTAAAGAACCTGGCAAGGTGTATTTTCTATTTGTCCTTGTAAAGGTTGTGTATGAGTTAGGCCTGTAGAAATAAAACTAAAGAACCTGGCAAGGTGTATTTTCTATGTGTCATTGTAAAGGTTGTGTATGAGTTTTGCCTGTAGAAATAAAACTAAAGAACCTGGCAAGGTGTCTTTTCTATTTGTCTTTGTGAAGGTTGTGTATGAGTTTAACCTGTAGAAATAAAACTAAAGAACCCGACAGGTGTCTTTTCTATTTGTCCTTGTGAAAGATGAGTATGAATTTGGATTGAAACAATAAAACTTAAGAACCTAGAAAGATGTCGTTCCTATTTGTCCTTGTGAAGGTTGTGTATGAGGTTGGACTGTAAAATAACCCATGCTGCAAATAAACTCATCATATATACCATGATTAAAATTTTGTTTTTGCACCAGACGTGTGTTTCCTCTACAAAGGACTCATTAGTGACACTCCAATCAAAAAAGTTAAAGAGTCAAAATTAAGAACGAAGTTGAAGAGCAATGAAGACCAAAAAATAAATATTTTGCCAAATTCAGATAAAACTATTTATTCCTCAGATAGAAAAGCCTTATTATTTAAAAAAAATCAAAGTTTTGTGGACAGTTAATTTCCAAATATGACCAAATCAATGATAACTCATGTTAACATCGAAGTGCTAACTACTGGGCTGGTGAAACTTTCGGTGAAAAAAACTCAATCAGCAGTGGCATCGACATCCTAGTGGTTGTAAATAGACTCTTCATATACTTAATATACCAAAGGCAAGAACAAACACATTTAGAAGATCTTTTTCATATTCTGGCCCAACTTTATGGAATAAACTACCAGAAGCACTAAGACACATGTCAAACATAAATACTTTTAAAACAAACTGCTTTAAGTTTTACTTGAAAATCCAGGAAATATTTAAATGACTATGTATCAACTTTGATTTATGTTTTCTTTGTTTTGAAGAAATTGTGTGAATTGCATTATGAGTGGAGTGTGAGGGCCTCAAGGGAGAATAGTGTTTGTACTAATTGAGCATACCCTCTTGAAATAAAGATTATTATTATAGATACCAAGTTTGAATTTTTGTATTTTTGCCAGACGCGCGGTTCTTTTTCAAAAGACTCATTAGTGACGCTCCAATCAAAACAATTTAAAAATAAAAACAAATAAAGTATTGCACTGCAATCATCGTAATGACGTTTCTCAATCATGACATGTCAAGAACATTATGCAATTCCGAGAGAATCATTCAAGAAGACGTTCAATAAAGAATGAGGGGGGATAGGAGGGGTCCTGATCCCAAAATCCCGGGCTTAAAAACGCGAAATCCCGAGGTCCCGAATTTAAATAAAGTAAATCCCGACGTCCCGAAATTCGACAACAAGAATTCCCGGATCCCGAAAGGGTCAATCCCGAAATCCCGAGCTTAAAAACAAGGTCCTATCCCCCCTCAAGAATGTGTGTAGATAAATTAATAAATAAACACACTTACATTAATCAATAACCCTTGGTGTCAAAAAGAACAAAGAACATTTGTCATTTTTCAAGAGGTATTTTTGTTATGTTATTTCTAGATTTTTATTTAATTACCAGGACTAAAATTTGAATAAAGCAAGTTGAAGAAAGTAATCAAGACAATTAGATTTTGGTATAGGATTTGATTTTGCTCCATGCGTCAAGTATTTTACACTATACATGTATTTAGTGCTTTGTACTTTCGTAGTAAAAAATTATTTAGGAATCAATGATATGGTACAAATAAGCTTTTGCACGCAATTTTAAAAAAAGACTGTCATGTGTTGGTGCAACTAATTCTCTATACCGTTCAGTCACAAAAACCACATAAGTTTTGTTCGACTAAAGCACTAGAGTTGCGTCCCTTTGTCTTTTCAATACCATATAATCAGGAAAAATGTAAGCTTGATCAAGTTGATGTCGAATATTATTGTTTTCCTGAAAGGTTTGTTCTATGTGTATATGTATCAACCAAATTTACATTATCAATTGGAAAAGGATCAGGGAACTAGAGGATGCAGTCGTAATTTTGTGTGCTGATTAAAGGACCAGTTACAACCAACGTTACATAGATAAGAGGTTTGTAACTAACGTTTGCTAAAATAAAGAAATGGGTAATGCGTATGCTGTTGATGTTTGAATTGAATCAAATAAAGGCAACAGTAGTATACCAGTGTTCAAAAGTAGTAAATCGATTGGGAGAAAACAAAAAAGTTCGGGTTACAAAACAAAACTGAGGGACACAGTCGTTGAAAGAGACGTTTCTTTGTAGAAAAAAAATTTTGTTTTAAGTAAGGCTTAAACCAAAGAATACAGTTGATCAGTTTTGTTTAGTTTAAGTATTTATACCAAAAACAAAATCGTTTAGAAGAAATTCTACTATAATGTATGTCATAACTGTCATACGATCCGCCGATTAAATTGTTGAATTTTCCAATTTGAGGGAATAAGATTTTTGTGGAACCCATTTGATTAAACCAGAAATAGATTATTTGCGTACTGGTCAGTTAACTAAAAACAACTTTAAACTGAATGGATAATCAGGGCCAATTTAGGGGTCGTTGTAACTTAGATTATACGATAAGTTTTGCCCTTTCACAATACCATTTGGTACTATACAAATATCATATGGATAAAATAATCAAATTACAGTTTGAATTCATGATATCTTGTAATTTTTAGTACAGGTATTGTCACCTTTTTACACGATTTGTCCCTCTGACATGGGCGATGTTCGTAAACGTTCACATTTTTCAAACTGCTTGGTCAATTTGAATCAAACATTACAGTATTTAATGAAATTCCCTTTAGTTTTAATCGGACAAAGTTCATGACGCAAGACGCAAACTTTGTATCGGAATGACTAAATCAGCAGATAGATATAGGAACATGTGGTATAAGTGCCGATGAGACAACTCTTCATTCAAGTCACAATTTATAATAGTAAACCATTAAAGGAACATTTATCAAAATAATTTTCCTCTGAAACAATAAGGCGAAACTTTACAGTATTGTTGATTAAAGGCAATTTGAGGATCATATTCTCTTTTTAGTTGTTCAAATTGAAAACAAAACATGGCAGCATAATGCTTCGAAGGCGTTTGATTTGCTTGTGATCGAAAGAACTACATAGACGTCAGAAATGGCTTGAACTGTACATGATTGGTGAACAAGAGACAACAGCTAGCTTTTGTTACTGTTGTTAAATTTCATTCAACCAAAGTTATGCAGTTGGAGGCTTCGACCATTTTCTTTGAGCCTCTGCACTTTTATGGAAGGCTGGAACAATGCAACACATTCTTTTCAGGAACGCTAGTAAAACAGTTCCACTTAAATACTTACTCTTTTATATTATCATCCAGATTTTTTCGTGCATTTTCTTTTAAAAATCCGAATAGCCAGTATATAGTTGTGGTAAACATAATGTGGTTGTATGATAATTAAGGCGAGTATGAGAATGAATAAGCCCATTGAATGCGATTCCCTCGGTTTTCGTTGGTTACCCCGATTTTGTTTTTTGTCCATGGATTTATGAGTTTTGAACATCAGTATACTACTGTTGCCTTTATCTATATCCATGTGTATGATATGTGCTTCAGGGTTCTTACCTTATGATTATGTTGAGTTTCTATATAAATCATCGAGTTATAAATGCCTTGAGATATTCAAAAATTCAATTGTAAACGAATGTTAGGAAATGTTGAGTATTACCCTGTATATAGTAAAATGTAAACGAACATTCTTTAACCAAACCCGAAATTAAGTCGGAATAAAGCTATTTAAAGATATTTCGTCTTCGGATTAAAATAAATTCATTTTAGGTAAGTTATGTCCTTTGATTTTTTAAATATTTTACAAATACATGTATGATTTGCAATTTTGTATCATGATATCATATCAGTTAAAATATAGAATGATTCGTCCTTATGCTTAACTCTTATGCCAAGTGTGCCTGGTTTAGTTTTACTCTTTTTGTTTTTGGGATTGTCATCTTTTCAATGTTTCTATGAGGTTTTGGGTTTCAATGTTTTGGAATCGAGCATCCATAAAGACACTTGTATGATCGAATTTAAAAAAAATTGATATGCTTTTTTTTTACGTTAAGTACAAAGCAAGATGAATCAAATAAAATATATGTTTATCAAAAATATTGAATATTGATTTTGGATACTTTCCCAGATATTCGTCAAACAAAATTCTGGTATTTTAATGCTTTCTTCATTTGAATGGGCTACATTAATGCCAATCAGGTCACTTAAGCTATTCATGGTTTAATGCGATCAGTATGCTCCGATTACAAAGAAATAGTATTTGCAATGCATAATCACCACCATTGTGAAATGTAACCAACCTTTAATTTTTTTCTCAATTGAAAACTAATTAATACTTTTTTTTCTAAAAATTGGATTCACTATTGAAAAAATACACGAAAAACAGGGAAAGTGTCAGGTTTTCTGGTATCTTGATGCACAATTGAGTGTGAAATATGGCCATGCACAGTAATCTAAAATTAAAGTTTAGTAAAATAGCATCCTACCGAAAGATAATCAATAGATTGTAAAACATCGTTCTCTTAATTATTTTCTACTGATTAAAACAAACCTGTCATCACTGTTTTAATGATAGTGATTCGTTCAATAGTATTTGTTTAAAATTTAAAGTTAGAATTTTCAAATAAATCTGAAATCATAGTTACATATGTTGATTATCAGTTGTTATCCATTTGATTGATGTGTTTGATCTTTTGATTTTGCCATTAGATTAGGGACTTTCCGTTTTGAATTTTCCTTGGAGTTCGGTGTTATTGTGATTTTACTTTTTGAGAACATTATCTTCTTCACATTATTTACTGTTCATTATTTGTTTATAAAGTATCTTAGTTGCTATTGATTCTATGGTCAAATCAAGTTTTCATAGAATCTTAAAAAGCTTAATTTCCCAATCTCAGAACAGTATAAAATTTAGATAGAAATCCGAAATAGATATATATGTTATGAAGTATAAAATCATTTACTATGGTTTTGTTATATTGCTAGTAGTTTGGTATTTGAATGTTCTGTCAGCTTTCATTAGTGTGAAACATGGTTTGCTCGAGAAAATTTCAATTACCGTTGTTGGCCATTTCTTTACTGGCATTGATTTGCTCCATATCCTGATTATTTTTACACTGAGTTGATTTACGGAATAAAATTCTGTGTGACGACTTTTACTTACTGTCATTATTGGCCATTTAATCGACTCTTAACACCACAGAAAAATCGAGCACGTACAAAAATGACTTTTTTAATGATGAGAGGGAGAAGATTGACTTGGTCACGGACACCATTAGTTAAGCTTATATCTATAGCAACAGACTTGTTACAACAGATTAGCTATTATTTATTTGATATTTACAAAAAAAGTTGTCACAATGTGTTAATTTTCCTTTTTTGTGATATGTAAAACCATTTTTTTTTGTAAAGGGTATACATATTTTGTAACAATTCTCATCGCCTTTCAAAGAACAAGATTTATCATTAGTAATTGTGATACTCATGCTTTTACCAATGAAACTTTTCTATCCAGATTTTAGCTCCAATCAAAGTAATTCAAACTTATCATGTGCGCAACAGTTGATATAGTTAAAAGATAATATGTGTGGCTTACATTTGTTAGACACGGTTCAAAGAAGAAAAAACAGTTTCACCCAAAAGACAATACTTGCACGAAATTCTAGATAACTTGAGGTGACAGTAAACAAAAAATATGTAAAACGAGGGGCAAAAGATACCAGAGGTTTGTCAAACTCACAGATAGAAAAAAATATTGACAATGCCATGGCTAATAAAGAAAAAGACAAATAATAGTAGACAGGTGTTCCAGAAAGCTAAGCAGATCTTGCTCCACATGTGGCACCCAATGTGTTGCTCATGTTATTACAAACCGGGTAAATAATCTTATTTGCTAGGTCACATTCGTGAAAAGAGAACGGGATTGTACTTGAAATTGTAGTCATGACATAAGAAACATGTCCGATATCATCTGTAAAACGGATATTCCATAACAGTCAACCAACTCATCGTGATGGCGTTCGTAAAATTTACGAAGGGATGATTTCAACTTTACCATTTGGAACTCTTGGTTTAATATCTTCCTTGTAATAAATAAAAACAGCACGTTAAATAATTTCATACGTCCGAAGCGCTTTTCTGGATTTAACTTCATCGGGAACACGCAAAGCTAAACCATTGAAAAGATATATGACAAACATACCTAAAATAAATAGCCAAATTCATCTAAATATAAAAAAAGAAGATATGTTATGATTGCCAAGGAGACAACTTTCCATAAGAAACCAAAATGACACAGACATTAACAACTATATGTAACCGTACGAAAAGTCAAGTTTGCCTGAGGGAGTAAGTAGCAACCCTATATCAAGGAAAGCATGATAGGAAAATCGTATCAATCGGAAGATACATAGATGCGTTCAACAAAGTCGTCAAATTTTCAGTAAGAGAGCACTATCTATAAAGCGGAAAGTCAGAATAAAGGATATTACTAACTTCTTATTGTTTTCCTAAGTAGTCAGCCTCATAAAAAAAGTAAAATCACAAATATACTTAACACCGAGGGATATTCAAAAAGGAAAGACCCCAATCAAATGGCAAAATCAAAAGTTCAAACACATCAAACGAACGGATAACAATATTCCTGGCTTGGTACAAGTATTTTCTTGTGTAGAAAATGGTGGATTGAACCGGGTTTTATAGCTATCTAAACCTCTCACTTGTATGACAGGTGCATCAAATTCCTTTATAGTGTCAACGATGCGTTGAATAATAAAGGAACACGTCGGCACGAACAGGGGCACAATTGGTTTGCATGGGAATGCCGATAGTTAGTTGAAAAAAACCCGTCCTCTAAATGTAACAGATATGTTGTAAATAAAAACATCTTGATAATGTCGCTTTTAGATATTTTTTTGTTTAAATCAGAGTGATTCTTTACAGAGTACGATTTATCCATCCCAAAGACAAGATAATTGCATCTACGTATGCTATTCTTTCTTATGCAACAAAGCAATACCAACTCTTTCAATTTGTCATTTAGATTTGAATGGCGAATTCTTGTTTAAAGTGTAAAAAAGTCAAATGTTTTAAATACTATTGCAAGTCTTAGAATGTTTTTTCACTAAAAGATCTATTCGTATCCACATCTGATTCCCGCCAGCTCTAGAATAGGCAGTTACAAGATAACTTTAAAGCTTGGCTTTGATTGCTGATCAAATAGATGTTAATAACTTAGAAAGAGCTTTTGTGATGCACTTGGAAGACCCAGCTATATATCGTTGTGTGTAAGGACACTTAAGTCATAGATTACCTTAGCTGTATTTGGCAAAACTTTTAGAAATTTTGGTCTTCAATGCTCTTCAACTTCGTACTTTATTTTGCCTTTTTAACTTTTTTGGTTTCGAGCGTCACTGATGAGTCTTTTGTAGACGAAATGCGCGTCTGGCGTTTCTACAAAATTTAGTCATGGTATCTATGATGAGTTTATTATTTAGTTTAGGTATCCAATACAGTGAAGGAAGATCCAGTTCTTCGTCTTTATTTGAAATTCCAAAGAATTATAAAGCAGACCTATGATTACCCATGATTTCCTCTTTGGTAAGTGTCGTGGGGGTATATGTTGAGTTTCCAAGTGAATTGTCATTACCTTATTCATTTATCAAGCAGTTTATGTAATGAGATTTACACATAGAACGATGTTGTTTAGGGCTTTATCTGCGTGGACTTCAAGATATTTTTCATGGACAAGTGTTTTGCAACATAAGGGTCTTCAAAGATTGACGAAGCATGGGTATTGGAAGACCCTTTTAGTTTTTTAATTGTGATTTGTATCAACGACCTGAGTTCCCACAACCTTAATCCATTCGGAAAAAGTATCTACGTCTCCCATTGTCTGTCATAATCCTCAACTGAATCTATCAGTATTTAGAAGTTGTATTTCCATTTAATGGATTTAGGTTCACGATATTTCGGACCTTTGTATAACATATTTCGCATGGAAATGTTATCGATAATGTTGAGGTCACATGTAATAACGTGACCAGCCAGATTATATGTTAATTGGGAACTAGCACAATGCAATCAGGAGGTTAAGACTATATGTGAATTGGTAACTAGCACAGGTACAATAATGAGATATAGACTATATATTATTTGGGAACTAGCACAGGTGTAATGAGGAGGTTTAGACTAACATTATGTGAATTGGGAATTAACGCAGGTGCAATGAGGAGGTTTAGACTATTATGTGAATTGGGAATTCACGCAGGTGCACTGAGGAGGTTTAGAATATATGTGAATTGAGTACTAGTATCAGGAGGTTTTGTCTATTGGGGACTCTCAAAGGACTTTGTATAATTGAAGTTCCAGTATACAAAACAAAAAGACATAACTCTCACATGATCTTCTATATAACTTAAAGTGCCAGTACACAACAAAAGAACAGAAGAAAAGAAAATATCTAACTGTCATAGGACATTCTAAATAATAATTTGGAGTGCCAGTAAACAAAACAACAAGATGTAGCTCTCACAGGACAGTCTAAACAATTTGAAGTGCCAGTAAACAAAACAACAAGACATAACTCTCACAGGACAGTCTAAACAATTTGAAGTGCCAGTAAACAAAACAACAAGACGTAGCTCTCACCGGACAGTCTAAACAATTTGAAGTGCTAGTATTGCATTGACTATTGGATACTTGTATCAGAGGCAATCATACCACATCTCCTTATTTTATAAAATGTTTACTTGGAAGTAATTACAGAAATTCCATTTTTTTTCTGTTTTGTTCTGTTTTAAGTTCTGCATTTAATAACAAATAAATATGCAACATATTGAAGAGATGGATTTTACTATAATTACGGCGATGTTGCTGAGCACTACAAGCCTGAAGCAACATGCACTTGTTGATGTGAAATAAATTCACTACATAATTTTAGAATACTGCTAAATTTTATAAAGAACTGATTGATTAAGATAAACTTGTTAAAATGAGATGGTGTTATTTTCTCGTTACAATCTTTTTGATGGTGTTTTCCGTGGAAAGAAGATCTGTTTCAGGGTAATTGGTGAATATATTGTATTAAAGAAGCCACAATAGATTACTCTCAGAGAATATGTTTCTTAAGTAAGTTGTCTAGAAAACGCAGAAACAGTAAATCCAATTTACCTTTCTGCTACTGTCAGGGAATAATTCAATTTTTATGACCAATTCCTTCGATTGTCACAACGCTGCCTCAGACTTGCGTTTTAAATGATGCCAATGGTTAGGATAATTTTATCACGTAAAATTGTTTTGTTTCCATATTGCCTAAGATAAGATTAGATTGTCAGTATAAATTTGTGTTTGGTAATTCCTTCATTCGTATTACTTTTATATCATTGGTCTTAAGATTCACAAAAAAAAGGCGGAAAATTGAATTATTTTGCAGAAATTGTATCCTTATTTTGTAGAATGAAAGGAATGTCAAGATTAATATAAATATTAGGTATCTCAATCTAGTGGCGAAAATTCGTTTGCTTGGTTCCATTTTTGTTAGTTACTTCTCAAGTTAATCAGTTAACCAGAGATTTTATTACAGGTAGGCTTAATTCTCAAAACAAATAGATATATAACGAACAAAAGGTAGATTTGGTAAAACAGTCATTTCTTTGGGATCCGTAGGTTACTGGTCGGTTTGATCCATGGCTTCGTGTTGAAGAACGTACTTTGACCTATGATCATATGGTTTACTTTTACAAATTGTGACTTGGATGGAGAATTGTCTCGCTGGCACTCATACCACATCGTCTTATATCTATTGTCTCCTTGGGACAATAAAAAGGAAATCAAATTCTTCTATAGCTTAATTCTGTTCCGATATCAAATTCTTCTATGGCTTAATTCTGTTCCGATATCAAATTCTTTTATTGCTTAATTCTGTTCCGATATAAAATTTATTTTAATGGAAACAACACATTTATATTGTGTAATTATGTACAGACTCCAATGCAAGCATTGAGTAAATCCTTGACTTAATAGGGGATACAAAAGAGGGACGAAAGATACCAAAGGGACAGTCAAACTCATAAATCTAAAACAAACTGACAACGCCATGGCTAAAAATGAAAAAGACAAACAGACAAACAATAGTACACATGACACAACATAGAAAACCAAAGAGTAAACAACACGAACTCCACCAAAAAATAGGGGTGATCTCGGGTGCTCCGAAAGGGTAAGCAGATCCTGTTCCACATGTGGCACCCGTCGTGTTGCTTATGTGATATCAAATTCGGTAAATAGTCTAATTCGGTAGGTCACATTCATGAAAGGGAAGGGGTTGTAGTTACGACGTAAGGAACATATCCGATATCATTTGTGAAACGGTTATTCCATGACGGTCAACCAACTCGTGATGGCGTCCGTAAAAATGTGTTTGTTGTCAAAACCATATCTTACTCTTTTTAATGTATTTCATCATTTCATTTTGTGAGCTCAGTAATGTATACAAAATTTCCTATGTTTCTAAACATTGTAGAATCATGAATTACCGCAACAGTAGTAGACTGCTGTTCTACAGTCATACATCGATTGAGAGAAAACAAATTCGGATGACAAATTAAAACCGGGGGAAAAATATTAAATATAAGAGGAAAACAAAGTAACAACAGAAACATCGAAGGGAACAAAAACAAACTTATCTATAAGCAAAGATTAGTAATCGCTGTGTTAGCAGGCATTAATCTGAACAATTGTATTTTACTGCAGACCATTGGTCTAGTACAAATCGTTGGTATTAAAATGTCATTTATTTGTTTTCTTTCCAGAATTTGGATATTAAACAACCATAAATCCATCAATCGTTTTCTTCATTATATTGTTTTTGTCTTGTCTACAAGCTGTTGTTTTTCGACACAAAATCACTTACAGTTTACGTAATACTGCAGCCAAACTTGACAGTATTACTACTTTTTTCTAGTTATTAACCTTATACGATTTTTCTTATTTCTTGGATTGATTTTTGGAGTGTGTTTTTTTTTCGTAGTAGAAATGTCTTGTTTTTGTACATATGTGGAAATTTGCTAATGAAAAAATAAACGAATAAATTTAACATTAAAATGAATAAAAGTTTCAAATGTCCGGAGAGCAGTTAACATGTCAGGTTTTTTTTTTTATATAACATTAAGCTTTCTAAGTATCAAACTGCATTTGTATGCTTTGGATGTGCAAAGGCGGACCAATAGTAAAATTGGCGACTGCACACGTCAGTCTGTCATAATTAAATCACTTAGAAAACAGTGATGTAGCAAAAAGTTTATGAAAAAAGAAAATGCTCACAAATATTTATTTTTGATTGCATTTTAATTGAATCATTTTTAAAGCAAAATAATTTAGCAATGAATTTGTAGAAACGCACAATCAAGTCTATACATGTCTTAACATGCAATGTATAATGATCTTTAATTCAAATGACTTTTTAAAAAAAAATCTGAAAACAGTTCTATTAATTCTTATTGGTATTATTAGTTGTAAGAACGCAATCTTTGATAGAATGAAAATATAAATATGGGATTCCCAACTGAATGTTGGAAAAACTGATAAAAATATGATTGGCATTGAGTACTTAACAATTATAGGACATATAATGTTGCCAGATTAAATTGAGATCAATATACAAGGACTCTCTAGCGGCATCATATGCATTTTTGTTCAGATCGCAATCATAAATAACTGTATTGATATGACCTCAACAACCAGATTTCATTATTTCAGATTTTACGTCTTGATGAAAATTTAAATTGTTCCCGATATCGGAATCCTATTGACAGCCATAAGATGGCTCCTTGTTATTGTTACATCATATACTATTATTCCTGGCTTTTCTTTGATTCCAACGATGATAAATTAAATGTATCTGTTTTATATAAAATTTAGTGATTTTCGTGGAGAATAATTTGCTACAAATCTTGTTAATAACAACTTGTTGCATTGTTTATCTTTCCATGGGGAGCTCTATTGGAATTTTCCGATGGAATTATCTCTAGATAACTAATAGCATTTGTATTGTCACAGATTTTCTGAAGTAGAAACTAAAGCTTTTATAATATTGAACAAATTGGAATTGTTACACTTGTTTGATTCTTAATTTGTATTCAACATATTGTTTTGAAACAAAGTAATTCTAAGCCAATTTCATGTATTACAGGTAAAATTAAAGAAATGTCAAAGTTATAATGATGTTTTGGAAGATAACATCTCCCCTCTCTCTGAGAAAACTAATGGTTATACATGAGTACATCTTTCCTAAAATGTATTGTGTTTTATAGAAGATAGATTACTCTCGCCTTCACAAATAAAACTTGTAATCGTTGATTATCCTTTACCGACATTTCTAAAGAGAAATTGTTTAAAGCAATATCAAGTTTTTTGCAAAGGAACAGGTATTTTTTTAAACTGCATATTAATCTTCATCCTGTAATGGAACAAACAATATAATAACAGGTTCTCTGAAATAACAAATGTAGTTCAGTTGCTCTTCTTTGATAATAGAATTGATAGATATTTTTTTTAAAGATTTTTATTTCAATTCAATTTTGTAAATTACAATTCAATTAAAGTAAACGGAAAGTTTTTCTTAAAATCCTTTGTCTTGGTTTCTCAGTTCGGATTTCATTGTGAGTATATCGTTAAGAGATCTATAGGAAGGAATACACATATGGAAAATAGAACATAGAACAAAATGAGCCTGGATAAGTAACAGATAGATATGTTTCCCTGTTTTTAAGTAAACGGAAAAAGTATTTAAAAAAAAAAGCAACATTCCAACGATAGTTTCTTCGAATTGATGTTAACATTTACACCTCATTGCATATGGAATTGAAACTGCTGGAAATGTAACAATTTCCAAGAAAAGATAAATATCATCAGGCATTTAAAACTGAAAAGCAGAAGACGAACTGATGAATAAACTACCAGTCTACGAAACATTGACATGCGTTGCATGAAGAACATCTTTTGAAATAATAAATCTAAAAGATGGACAAAATATATCAGAGGGATAGTCGAACTCATAAATCGAAAATAAACTGACAACGCCATGGCTAAAAATGACAATTGATAATCACTTCTTTTTACCACACAAATGAGCATGGCAGTGCATACTATTTTATTATGTTTATCAAAATGCAAGTTAAAAGCTTCAATGTTCATATGAAATATAGGAAAGCGAGAAGACCAAGAACTGCGTAACAAACTAGAGTTGTAACTTCTTTTGTATGAGCACTTTAAAGTATGTGGTTTCAATTTATCTTTGCCAGGACTTTCCTTTCAAATTGTTATAAGTTTGGCTGTTTCCATAAGACTAGTCCACAATTTTAAGAGTCAAAATTTTCCTGCAAACAAGAAAAGTAAATGGTGGTTCGTTTAGTTTTTTCAATTTCTTGCTTTATAAGTTCATATTCACAAAACTGTCGATACAACATGAAACTGTACTGACTCCTTATAATACAACAACTTGATCATGGACTTAAAGCAATTTCGACTTTAATATTACATTACTGTCGATTTCTCAATTTTGTAAATTTAGTGTTTGCTATTCTGCAGTTATTGGACATTAATCGTCAAAGTAAAAACATATTTTACAAGCTTAAAGATCAGTCATTTTGTTTAGTCCCTCATTTCACTCAGTTTTGATAGAGGTGTGTATATTTATAATGTTTCATTTTATAAATCCAACGTTTACCAGTCGTCTAGGGAACAATTCATGTCAAAATGAATTATAAATTATCCCTTATAACAAACTGTTTTTATACAAGTTTTTTATATGCAGAGACAGACAAACCATGATATTTAATTGAGTATAAATCAAGCATAAGCTAGCGTTAAATAAGTGAATATAACTGTTCATTGATACCGTCCAATGGTGTCTATAGAACGTAATATATACATGATAGATGTGTTTGTAGAGACGAAGATGTGTTAGAATATCTCGGGTTTAGGTGTTATGGTGCCAGACTCAATTGATTTGTTTGTGTTAGGCAACATAGGCATTCAGTCTAAGTTTTGTAATAACCTATAGATTTTAAAAGACAGTTTATGGGTTTACCTCATTTCAGAACTGATGCTGATTTCTCGGTGAAGAGACCGGTGTATATTTTTTTGTGAAAATATTTTTTCTAGTTAAACAAGTTGTCATAAAATCAAATATAACCATTATTTGTTACTAAAATATTTTTTTTTTTATTGAATTTGAATTCAATTTCTGACATTTCCATACGACATTTGCAACATTGTGTTTGATTGGGAAAAGCAGATGGGTCAAATAATAATTAGATAGTACCCGCAACTTTGTCATTGCCACAGCGTACGTATTGCTTGCTCTGACCATGCATGGAGTAACACGAGGAGTAACATAATGAACGTTTGGTTATCCTTCATCTGTCTTCACTTCTAATGCAACCAAGAATTATCCTTAATCGTTCTTTGCTAAAATAGATTAATGTATGTTATCCCCTAACGTTTTAAAGGTAAACAGCTATAGAAATCTTTCGTCTCTTCTTACTCCAAATGTATTCAGCTATGGTTATCCCTTTATTTTCATATATCAAACATTATAAACACACCTAATGTCACTAACTATAGGTTATTCCTCAACTTTCGTCCTTTCCAAAGTAACAAACTAAGTAATAACTACATCTTTCCTCATTTCAAAGCTGATTACCAGTAGGTTTAATCTTAACCTTTTCACACTACGAAGTTTATCAACTGTTGGTAACTCTCCGTTTCAGAATCAAATGCATTCTTGGTAAAATCTTTAAAAGCGTATACCAAACGTTGTGATTGGTTTAAAATGTTCTAAACAATGGAAATTCATCCAATGGCGTAACGTTATTTTCATTTCGATGTACGAACAATGAGATTACTCATAGTCCTTTAGATGCTGAAAAGGCGAATTTTACATGTTTCCTATGTAACAAAGTAATCAAATGTAGGCTATCATCATCTTTCCTTTTTTTTTTTTTTTTAAAGTAATCAACTGTTGGTTAACCTATATCTTTCCTCTTTCCAATTGTAATCAAATATGGTTTATCCTACATAGCTTTGCTTGCCAATGGTAATCAAGTGTAGATTATTCTACAAAGTTCCTCTTGCAAATGGTAATCAAAAACGGGTTACCCTACATCCTTCCTCTTTCTAAAGAGAATCAACTGTATGTTATTTTACATCTTTCCTCTTTTTAAAGGTAATCAACTGCGGGCTATCCTACATATTTCCTTTTTTCAAAGCTAATCAAATTGTGGTTAGCCTACAAAACGTTTGTTTCCAGTGGTAATATCATGTTGCTAAATCTACACCGTTCTTCTTCCAAACGGTGATCAACTTTGGATTGTCCTATACCTATTGTCCATCCAATGTTTAAAATGTTTAAACAGTTATCCTATATCTCCGCTTTTTTTTAAATGTACTATAGCTACGAGTAATCCTTCACTGTTCTTGTTTCTGAAAGAAATCGTTTTAGTTTTTTACCCCGATTTTGTTTTTTTTCCATCGATTTACGAGTTTTGAACAGCGGTATACTACTGTTGCCTTTATTTATTGGTATTCTATCATTTCCTTACTACATAGATAACAATTTTAGGTTTCCATACACTCTCCGCTCTCCTCGTCAGCTATGGGGAAATTTCCATGCCTTTAAATGTAACCAACAATTGGTTTTCCAATAAGAGTTGTCGTTTTATAGTTATCTATATAGCCTTCGTCTCATCTTACTCCAAATGTAAGCAGCTATGGTTATCTCTTGAATTTATTCTATTAAACAGTCTCCCCACTTATAATGTCATCAACTTGGGTTGTTTTTCAACTTTTTTCCTTTCAAATGTAATCAGTTAATCAATTTAAAGGTGATCAACTGTGGGGTTAATCTACACATTTCAACACTACAAAATTTGTCAACAGTGGGTTGTCTTGTATCTTTCATCACTACAAAAGTAATCAACTAGGGCTTATCATCTTTACTCACCTCAACAGTAATCAACTATGGGTTATCCACATCTTTCCGTAGTACAACAATAATCAAATGTGGCTTATCCTCATTTGTCTTTACTCAAAAAGTAATCATCGGTGTCTTATCCTCGCCTTACCTTACTCTAAAGGTAGTCAACTACGTCTTATATTCTTTCCTCGTTACAAAAGTAATTAAAGTAATTGTTGCTCATGTTATTACAAACCCAGTAAATAGTCTAATTCGGTAGGTCACATTCATGAAACGGGAAGGGGATTGTAGTTACGACGTAAGATACATATCCGATAACATCTGTGAAACCAACTCGTGATGGCGTTTTAACTTATTTAACTGTCACTTATCTTCATCTTTCTTCACTACAAAACAACATACTATGGCTTTTTTTACATTCTATCCCACTAACAAAATAATCAAATGTGGGTTATCGTTCCTCTCTACAACAGGAATCAACTGTGGGTAATGATTATCTCTCCTTACTTCAAAGGTAATCAACTGTGGATAATGATCATCTCTCCTTACTTCAAAGATAATCAACTGTGGGCAATGATTATCTCTCCTTACTCCAAAGGTAATCAACTGTGGGTAATGATTATCTCTCCTTACTCCAAAGGTAATCAACTGTGGGTAATGATCATCTCTCCTTACTCCAAAGGTAATCAACTGTGGGTAATGATTATCTCTCCTTACTCCAAAGGTAATCAACTGTGGATAATGATTATCTCTCCTTACTCCAAAGGTAATCAACTGTGGGTAATGATCATTTCTCCTTACTTCAAAGGTAATCAACTGTGGGTAATGATCATCTCTTCTTACTTCAAAGGTAATCAACTGTGGGTAATGATCATCTCTCCTTACTCCAAAGGTAATCAACTGTGGGTAATGATTATCTCTCCTTACTCCAAAGGTAATCAACTGTGGGTAATGATTATCTCTCCTTACTCCAAAGGTAATCAAGTGTGTGTAATGATCATCTCTCCTAACTCCAAAGGTAATCAACTGTGGGTAATGATTATCTCTCCTTACTCCAAAGGTAATCAAGTGTGTGTAATGATCATCTCTCCTTACTCCAAAGGTAATCAACTGTGGGTAATGATTATCTCTCCTTACTCCAAAGGTAATCAACTGTGGGTAATGATCATCTCTCCTTACTCCAAAGGTAATCAACTGTGGGTAATGATCATTTCTCCTTACTTCAAAGGTAATCAACTGTGGGTAATGATCATTTCTCCTTACTTCAAAGGTAATCAACTGTGGGTAATGATTATCTCTCCTTACTCCAAAGGTAATCAAGTGTGTGTAATGATCATCTCTCCTTAGTCCAAAGGTAATCAACTGTGGGTAATGATCATTTCTCCTTACTTCAAAGGTAGTCAAGTGTGTGTAATGATCATCTCTCCTTACTCTAAAGGTAATCAACTGTGGGTAATGATCATCTCTCCTTACTCCAAAGGTAATCAACTGTGGGTAATTATCATCTCTCCTTACTCCAAAGGTAATCAACTGTGGGTAATGATCATTTCTCCTTACTCCAAAGGTAATCAAGTGTGTGTAATGATCATCTCTCCTTACTCCAAAGGTAATCAACTGTGGGTAATGATCATTTCTCCTTACTTCAAAGGTAGTCAAGTAAGTGTAATGATTATCTCTCCTTACTCCAAAGGTAATCAAGTGTGTGTAATGATCATCTCTCCTTACTCCAAAGGTAATCAACTGTGGGTAATGATCATTTCTCCTTACTTCAAAGGTAGTCAAGTGTGTGAAATGATCATCTCTCCTTACTCTAAAGGTAATCAACTATGGGTAATGATCATCTCTCCTTACTCCAAAGGTAATCAACTGTGGGTAATGATCATTTCTCCTTACTCCAAAGGTAATCAACTGTGGGTAATGATCAACTCTCCTTACTCCAAAGGTAATCAACTGTGGGTTATGATCATTTCTCCTTACTCCAAAGGTAACCAAGTGTGTGTAATGATCATCTCTCCTTACTCCAAAGGTAATCAACTGTGGGTAATGATCATCTCTCCTTACTCCAAAGGTAATCAACTGTGGGTAATTATCATTCTCCTTACTTCAAAGATAGTCAAGGGTGGGTAATGATCATCTCTCCTTACTTCAAAGATAATCAACTGTGGGTAATGATCATCTCTCCTTACTCCAAAGGTAATCAACTGTGGGTAATTATCATTTCTTCTTACTCCAAAGGTAATCAACTGTGGGTAATGATCATCTCTCCTTACTTCAAAGATAATCAACTGTGGGTAATGATCATCTCTCCTTACTCCAAAGGTAATCAACTGTGGGTAATTATCATTTATTCTTACTCCAAAGGTAATCAAGTGTGTGTAATGATCATCTCTCCTTACTCCAAAGGTAATCAACTGTGGATAATCATCTTTTATCTGTACCACAGTAATCAACTGTGGGTAATGATTATCTCTCCTTATTCCAAAAGTAATCAACTGTGGCTAATCATCTTTCCTCACTACCAAAGTGTTCAAATGTGTCTTAGCCTCAACTTTCTTCACTCCAAAGTAATCAACTAGGGCTTATTATCTTTGCTCAATTAATAAAAAATCAACTGTGGGTTATTCTCATCTTTACTAACACCAAAGGTAATCAGATCAGTTGTGGCTTGTCATCTTTCCTGATAACAAAACTAATCACCTTTAGGTTTTCCACATCTCTCCTCACTCCAAAAATAATCAACTGTGGTTTATCATCTTTCCTTCATTCAAAAGTATTAAACTGTGGTTTATTGTCATCTTTTCTCACTCAAAAGTATTAAACTGTGGTTTATTGTCGTCTTTTCTCACTCAAAAGTATTAAACTGTGGTTTATTGTCATCTTTTCTCACTCAAAAGTATTAAACTGTGGTTTATTGTCGTCTTTTCTCACTCAAAAGTATTAAACTGTGGTTTATTGTCGTCTTTTCTCACTCAAAAGTATTAAACTGTGGTTTATTGTCATCTTTTCTCACTCAAAATGTAACCATAGGTGACTTATCATCTATCCTCGATCCAAAAATAATTAACTGTGGCTTATCCTCATCTTTGTTGATTTCAAAAATAATCAACTCACTCCAAAAGTAATCAGATCAGTTATGGCTTATCATCTTCCCTCACTACAAAAGTAATCAACTGTCGGTTATCTTCAACTTATTAAAAGTTGGTTATCTTTATCTTTCGTCAATCCGGAAGTAATCAACTATAGTTTATAAAACTTATCTTATAATCTTTCCTCATCACAAAAGTAATAGATTGTGGCTTATCATCTTTTTTGGGGACAATTCATCAGTACAAAAGTAGCTGTCGCTTTTCCTCATCTTTCCTCAATCCAAATATATTGAACTGAGGGTTATCTTTTTCTTTCCACATTCCAAAGGTATTCAACTGTGGAATATCCCACACCATTCCTCACTCTAAATGCAATTAACTGGTGGTTATCCTCACTTCCATCACTTCAAATTAAGTTATTCAATTGTGAATTATCTTAAATCTTTAATCACTCCTGTAAAGTTAATAAATTTGGTTCATCCCAGATATTCCTATCATCATGTTATCAACTTTGGGTTATCCAACTTTTTCCCCTTTAATTACTGTCAAATGGATGATTTGGATTTTTTTTTCATGACTTGCTTAAAGTATACTGATTCGTGTTGGCTGATTGGTGATTACTATAGAAATGTATTTCTAATTCTTTTTTAATGTCTAGCAATGCCAGCAGATCAAACTTTCAATTAATTATAAATAAGATTGGAATTGATTTATGATGACTAATAATTTCTCACCTATGGCATACCTTTACTTTGATGTTAATCGTCTCAATACAGATGATGCTGTGTTGCATACCTCGCTTTAAATACATAACAATTAAACAGGTGTAATTAAGCGGGGTTTCTTTCATCCTCTAAATATAACCTTTTTTATCTTCTCTTTTACGTTTGTGGACATCAATAGTTAGGACTAAACGCTGGTGCTAGATATATATATATAATAATATAATTGTGACTTAGATGGAAAAGTCATGTTCGGGACAGCAGGAGGAAGTAATATGTAATTGTATCTTCGACGGGCGACAGTTTTTGATGTGAGGAAATGTCAATTTTCGAAAAGAAAAAAAATCGTAATCAAAAGGTCTGGATTTGATTGTATAATAGTAGTAGAGATGCCTTTGAAGTTTGAAATTCCAAATAATGTCAACCCAATTTAATTCAAAGAAAAGAAAACGTCATATCTTTAATGAAGCGTCAATTAAATGTTATTTATCAAAATTTATGATTACGATGAAGCTGAGAGATGTAGTAATTGATTTAATATCTGAATTTAATTGCATATTTGCAAGATTTCATGATACATGAAGACGTTAAGATGTTTTCTAAAAATTAATTTTTGATTCAGACAACAAATGTCAACTTCTGATTATTAATCAGAGACAAGTATAGGCAGACGGGTTATGTCATCTAGCATAGCTTGTAAGAGACATATATGTTCGCAAAGAATAGAGGGGTTCCATTGAGTCAAAGATGAAACAAAAATGATAGACATGACTTTTTGTATAAAACTGTATATGAAAGAGGGGTTGACAGGGGTAGCAATTCCCACTTCCCTCCCCTCTCACTTCCACTTCTGATGAGCGACCACGACATTATCATGGGTACTCTGCAAAGCAAAATTCCCAGAAAAATAAGACCTTTCTACAATACTCAAACGAAAACTACAATGATTCTAAAATAAGTTGAAAGAAGCTAGATTCAAGGGACTTCAGGAGACACAGAATAAACAAGGAAATTCAAACAACACAACAACCACGTCAACAACTTAATTGGCAATATAAAACAGGATTCTAAACTATTTTGAAATATATTGACAGGTAGAGGGCAGACACAGGATAATACGACCGCCGATACAGACCAAAAGAAATCAGAGTAAATGAATACGAAGTTAACAATCTTGTATACCAAGTCATAATACGAATCCATTCCATATCAAAAGAAATCAGAGTAAATGAATACGCAGTTATCAATCTTTTATACCAAGTCATAATACGAATCCATTCCGTATCAAAAGAAATCAGAGTAAATGAATACGCAGTTAACATTCTTTTATACCAAGTCATAATACGAATCCATTCCATACCAAACTCCTCATGTAGAAAATGAAAAGCACCACAATAACATTCAAAGGAGTGAAGAAGATAATAAATAACTGGTATTCGTAAAAAAAAAAACGTTGGGCCCTGATGGTATGCACCCCAAATTACTGACTGATAGTTACAACAGGAAACAAACTAATATAATTCTTTTGATTTTGAAAAAAGCATTTGACACCGAAACCGCACGAACTATTTTAAAAACGTAATCTTTACAAATATGGAGTGCCAAAAAATATCTTAAATTATGTTAACGCCTTCCTATTTACAAGATCTCAGTGTGTGGTTGTGAATTGAATTTAATCCAAAACATCGACCATTATATCAGGAGTACAAGTACCTCAAGGAACATGGATCCAATCTATTTCTGTCCTAATGACATAGCAGAAAATGTAACATCAAAAATTAGGCTGTGCACGAATGTGTATGCTACAGGGAAGTAAAACATAAGAATGACTATACTAGAACTACAGAAATATATAGATACTCTTGGTACTAGTAACTGGGCAAACAATGTGGTATGAGATTCCAACCAATTGAATTAGACGCAACATGATGATACGAAAATAACACCATTTAAATACACTCTAAAAAAATGAACTCTAATTGTTAAAAAATATTAAATTACTTACGTAACGAAGATTTTCCACTACTATCAGTTTTCTATAGTGTGCCCTTTTTCTATTGATGTGTAATTGCCTTTGCCTCTACAGTTCTCCTTCATGTCATTTTAGGTTTTCCTCTCTTTCCTTTTCCTTCTGGTGTCCAGTAGCTTGTGTTGGTCATTGTCTGTCATCCTTTAACATTCTGAACCATACAAAATACAGGCAAGACACATCTGCTTTAAAGTTTGAGTTTGGTCCAGATGGTATATTGTCCAGTCTGCAGCTGGCCTTGCCTTTGATAGTCGTCTTTTGATGTTAGAATCTACTCCGCGATTGGTAGTAACAGTGCTGCCAAGTGTTTCGATGGGGGGGGGGGGGGGGGGGGGGGGGGGGGGGGGAAATGTCACTCCTATTACATAGTTGTTAGTGGTACAAAGTTATGCTAGTCTTTCACCATTCTCATTCATTTTACCGCATCTATGATTTCCCATAGCTCTTTTAAAGTGATCCAACCTTAGCATTCATACCTCCCATACTGATTTAATGTCATGTTTTTGGGTTTTGTCTATTTCATGTGAAGTTGTTCATAAAATGCGTCTTTGGAGCGTAACATTGCAGTATAGTCATGTTGTCTTGTTTCCCTTTTAGACTTACCATAATCAGCATGCTATTTATTAGTTTCCAATTCATTAGATATTTCGCCATTCCTTCCTGCAAAATAATTGCTACCCCTTTGTGGTGTTGCACAACAACTCTTCCACAGTAGAGTGTTGTGTTGCACAACAACTCTTCCACAGTAGAGTGTTGTGTTGCACAACAACTCTTCCAGAGTAGAGTTTATAGTTTCACCCGTTCTTGTTGTTAGGACATTCCAGAATCTAATTCTAGTTTTAGTTTTGGCTGTGTTAAGGTCCTCCACCTTGTTGGTAGTTTAATCTCGGCTTTCACTGCCACAATTTATACTTGGCCCATTGTTACTTTAGAGGCTTTTCTTCACAGTTATAGAAAAAAATCTTTACTGCATGTTTCTGTAACACATTTTTTTACAAGTTATGTTATCTTAATACAGCCTGCAGGTAAGAGCTGGCCTGGCCTTTAATGGTCGTCTTTTGATGTCAGAATCTACTCCCATTGGTAGTAACAGTGCTGCCAAGGTAGAAAGGTATCAACATGTGGTAAAGTTTTTCCATCCAGTAAAACTGACCATGGGTTGTTTACGTTTATCGTTATGATAACAGTTTCGATGCCACTGCTGGTGGACGTTTCGTCCCCGAGGGTATCACCAGCCCAGTAGTCAACACTTCGGTGTTGACATGAATATCAATAATGTGGTCATTTTTACAAATTTCCTGTTTACAAAAGTTTGAATTTTTCTAAAAACTAAGGATTTTCTTATCCCAGGTATAGATTACCTTAGCCGTATTTGGCACAACTTTTTGAAATTTTGGATCCTCAATGCTCTTCAACTTTGTACTTGTTTGGCTTTATAAATATTTTGATTTGAGCGTCACTGATGAGTCTTATGTAGACGAAACGCGCGTCTGGCGTACTAAATTATAATCCTGGTACCTTTGATAACTATTTTATTGTTGATTTGTCAGCCCCATCTGTCCTAAAACAAGTTCGTATGTTTTATCTTGAATATGTTGGTGTGTGTGAGAAATTAATACTAGTTCGTCATCAGAATCTAGGTCTTCTAAAGTGGTGAATGCGCCCCATCTAATGGTTCTTGGTCTACCAGCAGTTGTTTGTCGATGACATGATACACCCTTGTCTTACTCCTGTTTTTATCTAAAAGTATATATCACTGTATCCAACCTTGCACCTGCATATGCTGTAGAATGCTTTTATGATGTTTATAAGATGTTAGTGACTGCCATATGATCGTAATACTTTCCAAAGCCTATCCCTGTGGGTGCTGACAAACGCTTTCTCAAAGTCGACAAAATGTATATGCAGCTGCCGTATTGTTCTTAAATATTTCTTAATAATTTAATTTTGGATAAACGCGTCTTCTGATTGGCTGATGTAATTTTGTTATGAGCCCATATACATAATTTAGTCATGTGACCGTGACGTCATCAACGTTTTTTCATGGTTTTCTATGGTTTAAAATGGAATTTAGAATTAATTTATAAGAAATGACTGTAATATTTTTTTCTGTCTATTTGAAATAACATAAAAAGTGTGGTGCACACTATTAAATAACCCGCTACGCGCGTTATTCAGTGTGCACCACATTTTATATGTTATTTCTTCATAGACAGAAAAATATTAGTCATTCCTTAAATGTAATTATTTGGAATATGCAACCTCTCCCTGGGCGAAAACCTGCTATTTCTTTTCGCAGTATGTTATAAATGGAACTCTGCAATTCATCTTATAACGATGTTTGTCATGATCTTACTTGGGATGGAAAGTAGTGTAATGCCACGCCAATCATTGCAAATTATTAAGTGCTCCCTGTTTTTGTAAGTTTATCATAGTCCCATTATTCCAGATTTGTGGTATATGTGCTTTTCTACACATGCCTTTGAAGATGTTATACAGCAGGTGGTCGATAAGCCCGGGTCTATTCAAAACAGTTCAGCATTCAGGTGATTTTCCATTTTTAAGACATTTGATTGCAGATATTATCTCCTGCACTGCAGGTGGTTCTCATTCATTTTTTCAAGTTCATTATTATTTTGTTCTATAATAGGAAGTTCTGTGGAGTTGGTCTATTTGTTAGCTCACTGATGTTTAGTCCATCTTTGTTCTTTGTCATTTCACAATGTTAACAAATTCCCTAGCTTGTTTTTACAGAAATATTAGACGATGTTGTATGTTTACCATCTGATTTTTATGGGAGGCTAGGATTGAAATTTTATAAATTGTAGTTTCTGTCTGACCTGCATTTTTTCAATCTATTCGGTCCGGACATTTTTTTTTTAAAGTTTATCCTGATTTGTTTTGCACAGGCATTTGTATCTGATTTCCCCCTATATACCTTCATAGTGTTATATTAAGGTATACAGGGGAAAAATTCTGAAACAAATGCCTGTGTTGTTTTCACATAAATTGCCTTCCTGCCTTTTTTTGCATTTTTCAAAGTGTCTCATCCAGTCTGTTTTAAACTTTTATTAATCAAAACTCTTGCCTTGCCTATTTTCTTAATATTTCATGCTACACATCAACTATATCTACAAAACTGGCAAATGTACATAATAGAGCGGCCTATGTTCATAACATCATACAACTACTACAAACCAGGAAGTACGACAGCAATTTTAGAGCAACTGCAATTACCATCTGTCACTAAAAGACCGTCTTACAGCTAGAAAACAGTCTGATCTTTTTTTTTGCAAATGATACACGGTCAAGCAAACCATCTTGACCCATAACCATCTTGACCCATCAATGACAACCAAGAACATGCATAGTCCACTTTTCTAAACTTTAAACTAAATCATACACATTAAAAGACAGTTTCGTACAAAATACCGTCACAGGCACTTGTCTCAGATTTTTTTTTAACCCTATATACCTTTATATTTTTAGGGTATATAGGAAATTATGTTTTGAGACAAGTGCCTGTGCATTAAAGACTAAAACAAACTACCACAGCCTCGGATATCTTCATCAAAATCCCGACAGCAAAAGAACCAGCTAAAACGTTTAGTGAAATTGTAAGGGGTCCCACAAATAAAAAACTAGCGCTTTGCTTTATTTAATTATGGAGACCATCAGAGCTCATACGAAACACTTCTGCAGATTTCAAACCTTCCATCATTAAAAACTCGTAGAATGCGCTCAATTGCCTTGGAGTTGTAAAATTGAGAATGGAAATGGGGAATGTGTCAAAGAGACAACAACCCGACCAAATAAAAAAACAACAGCAGAAGGTCACCAACAGGTCTTCAATGTAGCGAGAAATTCCCGCACCCGGAGGCGTCCTTCAGCTGGCCCCTAAACAAATATATACTAGTTCAGTGATAATGAACGTCATAATAATTTCCAAATTGTACACAAGAAACTAAAATTAAAATAATACAAGACTAACAAAGGCCAGAGGCTCCTGACTTGGGACAGGCGCAAAAATGCGGCGGGGTTAAACATGTTTGTGAGATCCCAACCCTCCCCCTATACCTCTAACCAATGTAGAAAAGTAAACGCATAATAATACGCACATTAAAATTCAGTTCAAGAGAAGTCCGAGTCTGATGTCAGAAGATGTAACCAAAGAAAATAAACAAAATGACAATAATACATAAATAACAACAGACTACTAGCAGTTTACTGACATGCCAGCTCCAGACTTCAATTAAACTGACTGAAAGATTATGATTTCATCATATGAACATCAGGCACAATCCTTCCCGTTAGGGGTTTAGTATCATACCATCATAACATATACGAGAAGAACATAACCCGTGTCATGCCAACAACTGTTTTTAGAATAAATGTGTTTAGTTCCGATGCAAAGAATTATCAGTGACTCAATATTAACGCCAAAATATGCAATCTTTAATGACTTGACAACAGTATCGTAATTATATCCCTTCTTAATCATGTTAATAAGTCTATTCAAAGGTTTTGTTAGTTTCTATGGTGAATACTGTATAAAGAATATTTCCATAAAAAATTGGATGTGAAATACCTGAACGTATAAGAAGTCTGCATGTTGAGCTATATTTACGAATGATGTCCTTATACCGATGATAAAATTTAGTAAATGTTTTGACTAGTTTGTGATATCGAAAACCCTGGTGTAATAATTTTTCAGTTATACATAAATTTCTCTCGTTAAAATCTAAAACATTGTTACATACACGAGCGAATCGTACAAGTTGAGATATATAAACACCGTAAGATGGTGACAAGGGAACGTCACCATCTAAAAATGGTTACCTATAGTTGTTAATGTTTGTGTAATTTTGGTCTTTTGTGGATAGTTGTCTCATTGCAATCATACCACATCTTCTTTTTTTTATATTTTCTTTAAAATAATTAATAAAAAATGTCCTTTATTTATTCAAGATTTAGTTGTAATCAAAAACAACTCATGTGATTTTAGGTATGTGAATACTGCTGAGGTACTTAGACCTAGAACCTTAAGTTATGGTAAAAGATCCTTTAGATTTGAGGCAGCACAAGTATGGAACTCGATCCCTTCCTAATCGGAGGCTAGGTTCATGACTTCTTTTGACCAGTTTAGGAATTATATAAATTCCTAATATGGGGATAAAAAATGTAACTGCAGTTCATGTCGTTTCAGCCATCCAGTGCTATCTCAAAGCTGAAATTTCTTTCTTTCTTTTTATAATGGCCTTTTGCTCTGCTTTTATGCATTTGTTGAATATATCTGTCACTAAATGCTTGTGCTTATATTTATTTATTGTTTTTATGCTTTTTTGTCCGACATTATTTTATCATCGGATTTTAAAGTGATTTGCTGACTTCCCCGTTCAATGCACATAGAGGCGCTTACCACATGAACTTTGACTATGGAGGCTCATAGATCAAATAGTTTGGCTTTCATCATTATACTTGCTAGTCCGAGATTACTCTGACGTCCAACGGCTGTTATGCCAGACAAGCTGGGGCCGTGTTATGTCTTCTGCGTTCTGTTCTATGCGTAACGTCCGGTTGGAAGTTGGATTTTCAAAACACCCACCTTACCTGTTTTTTTTGTCCATTTGTTGTTTACAAGTGTAGAATATAATTAAAAATCAACCCACGGGCTAACCACCAACATCCGACTATTCGGAACTCCTAAGAAATCTCGCGATAAATTTCAAGACTCAAATCGGTACGACGCTGGGTACGATTATCGACGGAAACGTACCCTATTGGTACCATTCATCCAAAACACGGTACCCAGGGTACCATCATTGAAAGTAAAAGTACCCAGGGTACGTTGATGGAGTACCCAGGTCGACAACGACCCGTTCAGCATAAATAACTAAAAGTTTACATATTAACAATTTTGTAAAACTGCCATATTTTGGGGTCAAAAAGGGGTCTTACCGGACCTACTCCTTTACTTACTTACTTGAGTCAATTGCTTGACGCACACGCGGTCGCTGTTAATTAATATTCTTGAAAGATTAAGTTCTATATATATCACAGACACTTCATATACTCCCACTTCCCTCCCCTATACTCCAACGTCCCTAATTTGGTAGAGTGTATTGGTTTATGCAAATTTCACTCTTACAATGTATCATATAAAACATGTGCTTTTGGAGGAAAGAGTCTTATGTGTTTATTGACTGAAGTTCCATGTCTAAGGTAAATAAAAAAGGTACGTATACAGATGAAGGTTTATAATACCTTTTCCAAGGCATGTGAATTACAAAATTTTAAAGCACAATAATAAATAAAAGGGACTTTCTATACTATCCAATTCAGCTATTTTTAGAAAGTCCCTGTATAAAAATAGTTGAATTGATAGAATTGATATGTTATGTCTGTTATTATGTACAAGCATCACAAGGCAGTGGCGGATTTACCGGGGGGGCACAAGGGGCACGTGCCCCCCCCCCCCAGTTCAGATCACCAAATATTTTTTCTAACATAATTTTATTGCTACTGAAACTTCTTATCTAGTGCGGAAATTGTCACAGCTTGATTAGACTTTTTAAACTGACCGTTAATTAATAACAGCGTCCCCATGCATGATTTATGGCAACTTATCGGTGGGTGTGTAAATATTGACACCTGTGTGTAATGTCTCTATGCAAAAGCTTTTATGTAAAATACATTTACATGTTGATTGGAATAGTACAGATTTGTTTTGGTTTATAATGCAATACCGATAAAGATCGATTACCAGGTGAAACTTCTGATCTGTGTATTTGAAGAATAGGTACAAACATTTCCTGTAAATGTACGTTTTTTCCAAAATTTTCTTTTTGTGAATTTATTCAGCAACAAATTAAACTATTTATTTTTTGATAACTTAGAAGATAAGTTTTTTTAAACGGAATGTCATATTTCATTCCCCTCTTATTTTCAAGGGAAATCAACAATTTGTTCCCCCCTCCCCTTCCCCTAATGCTTCAAGTCACACTGTCCAGGAAAAATAACAAGACATCTCTATTAAATAACAATTAATAAAATGCTATTTGATTTTCATTAAAATTTAGTTTTTAACAGAATATAGGACTTATACATTTCTCTAAAAGCCGAAGCATGCAGTTATATTTGCTTTTTTTGTTCTTGTTTCAATAACCATGTACATGTATGAGGCTATGCAAAAGATCAACATTTATGAAGATATGAAGGTGTTTTGCAGATATTAGAATAATGTGCAAAAAAGTAAGTCTGGAAGAGAGGCCAAAAATATAGATAAAAGAATATAGAGGTGATAAAATATATAAAAAAAATATTGTTTGAATGTTGCATAGTTGTTAAACGTACGTCCAGTGGCAAATATAGGTCGAATATAATAAAGATCAATTGGCAGTAAAGTGAAAAGAAAAAAAAAAACTTAAAAACATATCGAAATATAGAAAGGTGATCTGAACCCCCCCTCCCCCCCCCCAAAAAAAACCGAAAAAAATAAAAACAACCAACAAAAACCCCCAACAAAAACAACAAACAAACAAAACAAACCTAGCACCCAATCACACTCGCATTTATGTATATAAAAAAAAAATTGTTTCATGGTGCCCCCCCAGAAATCGAGGTCCTGGATCCGCCCCTGCAAGGAAGCATCATTAATAACAAAATTGTCATTTATGTTGAACACATAATAAGTCTGAAATATTTGTATTAGTTTTAAAGAAGCATTGAATCAGCAGAGGGTTGCATGATCTTTATATAAAAGTGCATTCTTACCTTTGTGTGAACCTCAGGTGTGAACCGCCTAAGCAACATGGAATAGACATAGACAATAACTGTTTAGTGTCTTTAAATATCAGCAGTTTTTGTACGAGGCTGAGAAACAGGTGTACTGCAATCCTCTGCAAGCTACTACACCTATTTTGAGCCGAGTATGTGAGTTTTGAAAGGCACAAAAACTCACATTTTGTTTTATTCTCCATTTGAAATCCCTTGAGACCCACGTAGTAATATTCATGAAAATCACATATTCAGCTGAAGACGGGTTCGCCAAAAAAGATTCTTAAATGGTCAACAATAATACATCGCTCAAGATTAATAATTATCTATTTTAACATAACAACTAATTTAAACAGTGAAAACAAAAAAACAAAAACATTGTCCAATTTGAAACAGAACTCTGAAGTTATGGACTCTTCCGTACTACAGATTCACCAGGTGTTGGTTCACTTTCTTTTGTCCTACATGTATGCTTCAGATTTGACATTCACTAAACATGCCTGCTGAAATCGACATGGTTGATTTTGTTACACAATCATACACATTCAAGTTTTGAAATCGACAATTGTACTTGTTGGCATGCGACTGCAATGGGCATTCTGAGGTCACGCAGGTTCATGCAATACTCATTCTGGCAGTGTGCGGAGCTTTAAAGCGATATCTGTATAGTAAACAGATACAACATAGCGATATCTGTAGGACTGTATCTGTATAGTAGGACACCCAATTGCAGGATAAAATAGTTTAAATGTACTGAATAGCTGTATAAAGTACCATAAAATGCAAGTTAACACACAATTACCTGATTACTATTGTGCCTGTGTTTATCGCTTTTTGGAAATGTGTCAGAAAAAGTATCATATACTTAACACTGATAAACATTAAATAACTTTCTTTGATGCATTATGATTGCTAATGAGACATTGCCATCCAACATAGTCTATGACGTTAAAGTAACAACTATAGATCCCCATTGTAATGGTCTTGGAGAAACAGCCAAACCCTGACTGTAGAGTCAACTTTACAATCCCCGAAACAACAGAAGAATTTAATTTTGTATGTAACACATCTTCTGATTGGCTGACGTTATTTTGTTATCAGCCAACAGACATAATTTAGTCATGTGACCGTGATGTCATCAACAAAGTTTCATGGTTTTCTACGGTTTCGAATGGAATTTAGAATTCAATTATAAGAAATGATTGTAATATTTTTCTGTCTATTCGAAATTACATAAAAAATGTGGTGTATACTGTTAAATAAACCGCTATGTGCATTATTCAGTGTGCACCACATTTTTTATGTTATTTCTTCATAGACAGAAAAAAAATTACAGTCATTCCTTAAAGAGAAAACCAACTGCCTGATTTATGACACAAAAAAGAAATGAGAAAGAAAAATGACAGACATAATGTTCCCTTTATTCAGTTATTGCATCATCAGCTTAGGTTACTTACTCTCCATGTTTTAAAATAGTTAAAGATAATAAAAATACCCTTTTTTTTGGTTTATAGTAATTGCTATGTGAAAATAGCTGTATACATACTAGCCATTGAGTCAATATAACTGTTTTACTGATTGACATCTCTGGTTTACCATGATTGGTCCAAACCATGTGTCTTCACTAAAATAATTGACATTTTGTGAATTTACCAGCTTCAGAAGTGCTTTTATCTGTATAACAAATTAACTTTTAGAAATGGAGGTTTCCTTTCGAGACTAACCTCGATTACTCCTAGGTTATCCATCATTGTCTATAATGTCACTTTCTACTTGTTACTTTATAACTTAGTTGTTTGTAGTTTTTCCAAATTAACACATGAAGATCATAAATCATAATGCTACTATTGATTGTTTGTCACAGTGGGATAAATGTCCTGCTTCCAACACAACTGAGTTCTATTGATCATCTGTAAATACTGAGGACCAAATGTTCATGTAAGCAGGGGGGACATGTAACACAAGGATACATTCTGACAACTAGAAGTCTTTGATTAATTGTAAGGAATAAAAAAGTGATTTGGGTCAATAAAAATAAATTCAAAGGAATTGGAAAAGTTAAGAAATCTCAATTCATTCTTGATTGGATTTAATAAAGAATTAAGACAGCAAATAAAAGGTTTTGATTTTAATATAATGAAACCATTTATCACATTTAAATTACTGCTTTTAATTCAAGACCAGTGATAATTAAGCTCTATGATTTTTCTTTTATTTATAATTTACAGAGATTTGGATGGGGAGTCTCCATTCCTGTATTGTTGCAAGGCCATTTTTCCCTATCTGGTATTTATTATATATTTTATAACTCATTTTATTCTCTATTTTTATTTTTTAACTATTATTCTGTATTTTTTGTGTCCATTATTCTCTATTCTGTAAACTGTATATAGACCCTAAGAGGCAGTGATGTCTATTTTTATTCAATTTGTGAACTTAGAGATTGGTCTATTTTCAAAGATACTACTCCTTATGTTGTATAAAGGAAATAGATATAGGAAGATGTGGTATGAGTGCCAATGAGACAACTCTCCATCAAAGTCACAATTAAACTTATAAAGTAAACCGTTATAGTTCAAGGTAAGGTCTTCAACACAGAGCCTTGGATCACAATGAACAGCAAGCTATAAGGCCCCAAAAAATATTAGTGTAAAACCATTCAAACAGGAAAACCAACGGTCTAATTTATAAAAAAAACAACTAAGAAACACTTATGAACCACATCAACAAACAACAACTACTGAACATCATAGGCATGTTCATTCTTAATTTCATAATTGCAAAAACTTGCTGCATTTGAACTCATAGAAGTTTGTAATTTTTTTGAGTGAAAAAGATAAAAAAAATTTACCTGTTAAACAACAAAAAAAGAACTTTGATAAAAGGAGATATTAGGAATTATTCTTAGCAACAACCCAAGGACCACAAGAACTTATAAAAGAAGATGTTGGGAATTATTCAGTTGAACAACAACCCAAGGACACACACATTTAGAAGTCAACATGAGACATTAGTGTTTATGTAATATCTCAAGCTCTAATTCCCCTAGGTCAAGAAAAGTCATGAACAGAGACCATCAAGGATCTGCAGTTGACACAAAAATCCTTGAAAAAACGTTTTTTTATTTCATTTTATACAAAATGTACATCCTGGTTATACTGAAAATCAGATGTGTGTAGAAATATAAAATTAAGAAGATGTGGTATGATTATCACGAAGACAACTCACCACCAGAGACCAAATGACATTAAATTAACAGCTATAGGTCACTGTCTGGTCTTCAACAATGAGCATAATCCTATACTGCATAGTCTGCTTCTAAAGACCCTGAAATGATAAATGTAAAACAATTCTAGCAAAAAAAATACTAACTGGCCTGATTCATGTTCAAAATAATGAACAAAAAACAAATATGAACAAATGACAACAACTGAATTACAGGCCCCTGAATAGGGACCTGTGCCTACAGAATGTTATGCAGTTAAACATGTTTAAAAGCTTACTTTTTATTCAATCAATTTTTGTAATGAAATGATTGATTAAAAGAATTCATAAAATTATTTTGTAGTTTTAGTTTAGTTTTCCTGTTCAAATAGTTTATGATATGAAGAGCAACCAAAATTAAAGTCTATAATCATATTGCTACAGAACTAATTCTACAGGTAATTAGGATTAAATTTTGCTTCTATGAGTAATGTCCCTTTGAACTCAGAATTTGGCCAAAATATACTGCTGCAACAGTTTACCATTGCAACTCCTCTGTTATCACAAAACTGAATTTCATTAAACTTTGTAGTTTCATTGAGGGGTTCTGATCCCGGATCCTGCTTACTCTTTTGATAGATTCCTGTATCCAGATTACACTATGTATGTACGCAATTCTCATTCATTTGTAATTTCCTGTGTCCCGCTATACTTTATTTCCCGTTTTCATGGCACAATAATTTGTCACGCTTACAAAATATAGGCGATCCTGAGTCCCGCTTAAACCCCAATGAGACCCACTTTGGAATCTGGTGAGATTTTGTTTGCTTAGTGACAATGGGGTGCATGTGGTATGTTAGATTGATCAATTATTCTTTAAAAAAAATATAGTATTGTTTGTCATGTTGTTTCAAAAGCTTTGCACAGTGTCATTGTTCATAATTTACAAATTCAGTTTGCTTTTGACCAATTCTATTTAATATTCAAGAGTTATGTCCCTTAATTGTCTGAAAATTATAGTTTTTTTAGGCTTGGAAAGAAAGCAAATGTATTACATGGTGAAATCTTAAGGATATATGGCTAATGGCAGGATTTTTTGTAAATAACATTTACAGTGCAAGAGGCCATATCTCTTTTTACTACTATCTACTTTGAACATTTCACAACTTGTTTTGTTTTGGAGTTATTGCCCCTGAAATGTTACTTTTTACTGTTTGTTTTTGAACAGTTTGGCTGCTATCTTAAAGCTATAAGAGCTAGGTTAAACATGTTTTAAATTGCATAAAAAAATAAGTTACACAAAGAGTAACTATATATTAAAATGTGCATATTTAAGTCCAAATTAACAAACTTGTGATTTTTTCATCAGGTGAGCAAAAAGGCTTTCTTATCCCTTTTTTAGGCTTTTATTGTGAGCAATATTATAAATCTTTCCAGATTTTGGTGGATATTATGCCTGAATTTCCTATCCACTGTATTGTGGTCTATTATTTAACTCCCTCATGGCCTTAATCAATAGAGGACATGCTTAGTTTTCTATCCCCTTATTGTGATCAATACTTAAGTTCCCTCATGACCTTAATCATCAGGATTGGACTGGATCGAAACGCTTAGCTAGCAAAGATGCTTTTTATGCCCTTTTATGGGCATTATGTGTTCTGGTCTGTGCGTCTGTCCGTCTGTTTGTTTTTCTGTCTGTTCGTTTGACTGTCTGTTCGTCTGTCTGTCCCGCTTCAGGTTAAAGTTTTGGTTAAAGGTTTTTGGTCGAGGTAGTTTTTGAAGAAGTATAAACTTAGTACAAATATTCCCCATGATATGATTTTTCTAATTTGAATGCCAAATTAGAGATTTCCCCCCATTTTCACAGTCCACTGAACATAGAAACTGATAGTGAGGATGGGGCATTTGTGTATTCAGGACATTCTTGTTTTGTCTATAACTCCCTCTTGTCCTTGTTAGATGTTAAGTATGAATTTTATATTCAATATATTGATAGCAAAAGCATAAAACTCTGATAGTCTGAACAGAGAGAAGCTTACTTAGTTCTCTATACCCTTTATTGTGTTAAGGTTTTAGGGTTGCTTAGCTTGATTTCTCTCTTATAATATGTATATACATATTCATTCCAATAACCTTTGCTGTCAGAATCAGTTAATATATAGCTTAATTTTGTTTCCTTCTATAATTTGAAAAATTGAGCAGTATTCATCCAATTTGGTAAATGAGGAAAGAACCTGCTTCTATTACTGGAATCAATCTATATTATAAGCCCAACAAATGTCACTCGTAATTAACACTTAGGATATTATTTGTCAAAAAGTTCACATTTCATCAGGAAAAAGGAAGGTCTAAATTGATTGTGAAATATAACTTTTGGTTTGTTATACACTGTAATGAGACACTTGTCATTTTATGGTTTTATTAAGCTTAATTTTACCGATATTGAACATTTTCTTGAAAGAATGATTTTAGAGATATAAGTGGGATTTGGAAGATCTTTAGTGAGTATTTGACAGGAAGCAATCCATTGCTACTATTGGGAGTTATAATAAATAACACATGATTTACAAGATTCCCTCAACGAAAGCCATGTGACTTTTATAGGCTGTAGGGATTTCTAACGAATGGTTCGTAAATGGTTATTTATATGTCAGATTTCCTGTTTTCTCTAATCTTTTCACCTTTTACAACTGTAGGTAATAATCCCAGGAAGTGAATGTTAATTAAACCCCATGGAATATAAGTTGTTCAAGGTTGAATACAAAATAGGTTAATTTAGGCTTTGTTGCATTTATATAAGGGGATGAACATTTGATTTTTTTTTGCCCCCACCGTAGTGGAGGAAGCATCAGTTTCTGTCCCTGTTTGCGGTACATATGAACGTATATCACAAAATTGGTTTTCGTTTGATAACTTTAGTTTCAATGCCTTTTCATGAATCTGATGTACAGTAGTTGTCGTTTGTTCATGTAATATATACGTGTTTCTCGTTTCTCGTTTCTCGTTTTGTTTATATAGATTAGACCCTTGGTTTTCCCCGTTTGAATGGTTTTACACTAGTAATTTTAAGGCCCTTTATAGCTTGTTGTTCGGTGTGAGCCAAGGCTCCGTGTTGAAGGCCTAGGCCGTACTTTAACCTATAATGGTTTACTTTTTAAATTGTTATTTGGATGGAGAGTTGTCTCATTGGCACTCACACCACATCTTCCTATATCTCTTTAATAAATGTTATGAAACCTATACTCAATGCAAATTGCCACAAAACACAGATGAAGTTTGAATTTTGGTGGCATCACTTTTACTGTTCTAGAGTGATGCACCTTTACAAATTTGATTGTTTTTGTTTTGGGGGGAGGGAGTGGTATGAAGTCACTTTGATAATGAATAACCTGACATGGTAAGAACTTCAATAACTTTGCTCAATACAGGATAAAAATCATCAATCTGCAACAATTAATGCAGGAACAAATGTTTACAAAAATAAAAATAAATTGACAGGAAGCAAGAAAGTTGAATTCTGATCTAGATGTCCTTTAGACCTGAGAAAAACTATCATTGAAATGAAAAACAACTAATTACTCTTTGCTCTTGGAATAGTATAAAGACATTACATATTTCTACCCTTAACACAAGTATTCGCCATTCAAAACTTAAAAAACAGAGTGAAAGAATTACTAAGTTTAAAAATAAGAATGACCAATGTTGATACAAATATCTTCTTCCTTTAAGGGAGGTCCAAACCATACTTTTAAGATGACTATTTTGATTGAAACAAAAAATTCTCTGAAGATGATATTATCAAGAAGCTGTTTCTTGATTGACCACATATTTGTTACATGTTGCATTAGTTTTCAAAAGAATTATCAACATTCCTACAGGAACCAACTTATTCCTTTATTCATAAGAGGCAAAATTCATACTGGAGTTTCTTATGAGGTATAGAATATTCCACTATATAGATGATGTGCTCTCACTGTATAATTCCAAGTTTGATGAAATTGTTGTATCCATCTATCAAATTGTTTTTAAGATAAAGGAAACCACTTTTTTTTGTAGAAACATTCCAGCAGGGCTTACATATGAAGTACAGTGTACATGTATATATCCTTTAGTTGATCAAATAGTTAAAAGACTGTGTTTCTCATCATAATTTTCTATTGAAAGGGTTGCTGCTTGCAAGGAAGCTACTAAACCAAGAGGTAAAGTTAATGTCATCCCATCTACAATGTATGATGACACAGCCGACCATCCAAGATGGCCGCCATGGGTAAACATAGAACAATGAGGTTAAATGTAGATTTTAGCTAATATATCTGAAATCAAAGCATTTCCAGAAAATCTGACAGGATAAAATTGTTTATCAGGTCAAGATCTATCTACCCTGAATTTTTCAGACAAATCGGACAACCCATTGTTGGGTCACTGCCCCTGAATTGATAATTTGAAGGAAATTTGCAGGTTTTGGTTATCTTATAATTATAGATAGAGATAAACTGTACACAGCAATCATGGTCAGCAAAGTAAGATCTACAAATAAGGCAACATGATCAATATGGTCAATTGACCCCTCAAGGAGATATTGTCCTTTATAGTAAATTTATGGAAAATAGCAGGTAACTGACACAGGCTCCTTGGAGCCTCTAGTTTGTTTGATTTTTAAAGATGTACCCATTGATAATGGCCTCATTTTGTTTTTAACTACCCATACATTTTAAAATTTTGTATACTATAATATTTGAGGAATTTATCCATTTTGAAATAGAAAAAAAAGATCAACTATTTTCTATTAACGAGTCTGTAAGTGACATTCTGTAATTTACAGAAGACATATTTTAGAATAACAAAATAGAAGTTCTTTTGTATGGTATTCTGCTCAGGACCAAAAGATCGTCAATGTCGGACTCTTCGGATGACGAATTTATATCTTCTTCTTGATTATTTTCCACAAGTAACGGCTCAAACTGATACGGTCGAATATCTAAACTTTGAGAATTGCCTTGTAAACTGCTGTCAACACCGTCCATTGTTTAATTACGCAAAAATGCGATGTACTTCGTCCATATTGAGACATTTTCTCAGCTTGTATCCAGTGACGTCACCACGATCACGTGACCGGTATCTCATTAAAAATCAAAGATGACGACAAGCGCTGGATTCTTTGACCATAAAAAGTTATTTTAATGAGGTTTTGACAAGAAAAATTAATTATAATATACTTTTTTACCAATTTGAATTGATTAATTAAAAAAAAAAAAAATTGTGTCACGTCTCCTTTAAACCCATACCAATTAGGGTTAATATCATTACTATTCTTAGGTGTTGTTTTGACAGTGAACATAAAACTGAGGACAGTCTAGCTATTGTCTGAGTTTATACTTTGAAATGTTCTGTAAAGATATGATTTGATTGGACTATTTCAGACAATAACTAACTTTGATTTCTACAAATAAGTATGTTATTATTGCCCTGGAGATATCTTTGTTAACATCAAGAAATGTATATTGAATTAAAGATAAAACCGGTCCTGTCTGACACATACTAACTGATCATTAATTGAATTGTCCAGTCGGCACGAGGCGCAGAAGTATCCTTTCCTTAGACTTATAAAAGGAAATTTGATTTCCTTGTCATTTTGAGTTCACAATTATGTACGAGGAACATAATTTAGATATAAAAACTAGACTATTATGAATATTATTAATATATAACTACCATGTAAGAATATGAAGCGATGCAATATTTATGTCATTATTTTATTGGAGACATAGTACCAAATTGTAGTCTATGATATAGAAATATGATGACTTTCATATCTGACAATAATTATTCAGTTTAGATAGAAACTTTCCTGGTAAACAAATGATGTATATAAAACAGCAGTTGATAGGTAAATGTATCTTCCCTCTAATAATAGTATAAATTGTTTTTTTATTATTGTGAACTGTATTTTCAATACTGCCTCTGTAGTTGAAGTTCAAAACCAAAACCAAAAAAATAATTAAGGCAACACACCACACAAGAAACATATGAATAAAACTTTTTGGTAAATTTGCCTAGATGTGGTATTATTGTCAACTATCCAAAATAGTCCATATAATGGGTATTAAGCAATAAAAGGTCACCATTCAGCCTTCAACAAGGAGCAAAAACATATACCATAAAGCAAGCAATTTATAAAATGCCCAACATGACAAAATGTGAAATAATGCAAAAAAAAACCAAAACCCCAAAAAACAGGGACCTGCTTTCTGACAAACTAAGAAAGGAAAAATAGATATAATATACAGTAACCAATGACAACCACTTGGCTTGAGACGGGTATATCAGAAATCTAGCAGGGATAGATATATTTGGTAGCTCTCAACCACCCCTAAACTTTAACAATGGTGTTACATTACAACATAAAAGTTTAAGCTTTCTCACCTGAATATAATTAATTTTCACACCTAACAAATGACGAAAAACCTGCAGGTAAAAAGTGAAATCACAAAAATACTGAACTCAAGAGAAAAATTCAAAAAGGAAAGTCCCTAATCCAATGGCATAATCAAAAGCTCAAACATATCAAACAAATGGAAAACAACTGTCATATTTCTGACTGGGTACAGGCATTTTCTTATGTAGAAAATGATGTATTAAATCTGGTTTTAAAGCTAGCTAAACCTCTCAATTGAATGACAGTTAAAATAAATAAACCACAAATTTAAAGGACTTCGAAGTGAAAAAATCATCTATCATCTGTAAACAATATAAACCAGTACAGTAATTTTATATTTGCTTTGTATCTTTGTAGATTTATAACAGATGAATGGATCAGTCTACTACTACTAAGTGGACAATAAATATGGTTTTATCATAGAGGTATAACTGGGGGAAAAAATATAGGCCTCAGTATGCTTCAATTTGAAATTAGCCCATCATGGTTTATCTTTGAGTAACGACTGGACAAGAATTCTCTGACTTCTCCTTGGGAAATCAGCATGGGTCATGATAGATTGTGGCTCATCAGAACTGTAATGACTTGACCAAATTCATACTGCCTTCCATGGAGTCTCAGCATGGTTCATCAAAGAATGTGGCACATCCTACAGGGAAAAGACCAGCTTTCCCCTTGAGAAATCAGCATGATTTGTTATGGAGTATATTGATCATCATGGCTCCTCTTCCAGGAACTGAGTGCAGGAATGATGCAAAAAATGGGGTATTTATTAATTGCATGTATAATGTGTTCTATAACATATTTATACGTTGTTTTTTTGATTTGCTTTCACAATGGAGCAAACACAATGAAAATATGCATGAACCAGTAGAAATTGCATTATAGTTTCATAATAAAGAAATTGTCATTTTAAGTAAAGAGAATAGAGCCAATTATATACTGGTAATGTAAAATAAGACTATCTACAATTTGTCAACATTGAAGGGTAATCCATGTTAATTATGATCCCTACAGAGTAATTAAAACATGATTTATGGTACTGATTATCGGACATTTTTTTTTAAATTGATGGTAAAATCATACACAACACAATCTAATGACAAATGAAGTATGGGATGAGTTAGTAAATTCTTTTCTTATGCCTCAGAGATTTCAACACTCAACAATAAAATAAAAAAAGTTTGACTTTTGAATGCCTATATGTCTGTGCTGTTGATAGTTTTATAATGATGTTTTCTGCCATTTGTTTTGTGAGTACATTTGTCTTTGTTGAGGTGTTAGATTAGATTCAATCTGTGAATTGAAGCGCTAAAGTTTATGTCTTCCGCTAAAAACGTACTGGTTCAGCTGTAGAGAAAAAGGTTTAAAATGACAGCTTTTATTTAATCCCTGAAATGCTAAGAAATACATGTAGTAGAATTTTTCAATCATTATGTATTAATGCATGCTAATTGAAAGAGTGTATCAGGGCCTTAAATGCCGACCGGCATGAAGAGGATAGGTGAGGTGAGGCTAATTGATGCTCACTTAAACATATAGTATTTTTGTAAATTAAATATAACAATAACCCAAAAGATATTTTTCTCTGATCATTGTCTTTGAATAATACGTTATGTGGCAAAACAAATATTTTAGTAGGTTTAAAATCTAAATATTAATGCAAATATCTTAAATTCTGACAATTTTCCTAAGAAAATTGATGGACTGCAGCAAATATGTTAGAGAAATGCAAAGATATAATCACTCATATCTGACTGAATTCTAAATGGTAAACACCTGAGGCTAATATTTAATAGATTTGTAATATTTTGTGATTTTCAAATTCAAAGGAGAAAAGAAAATGGTTTATCCTTCTGTTTTCTTATGCTGAATTTACAGAATAATTTTTAAAACTGAAACTGTTTGTATTTTTGTGCATTGAAACTGTATAAGAAATGGCATAAACACTTGTAATTACAAAATAATTGTGGAAAAAGCATTTCATGAGTTATCTCCCATAGGTTAGAATGATATCATATTTATTTTCATGCATTTACAAAGGTTATCTTAAGCTTATTTTTGCAAAGTACTCAATATTTTTAAAGAATACTTGACTGATAGTACGAAGTCATATGAAAATATATAAATGTTACAAAGACAACAAAGAGGTCAAAATCTTGGCTTAAGAACAGAAGGTCAGAAAAAACATGATGAAGCTGCATCACATATGTTATATTTTGATCAGATCATTTATATAAGAATACAAAACTTACAAAGAATTCCAGATCTATTATAAAGATTCTTTTGGGATTTCAGAACTAATGAATGCCTGGTGTATTGCATCTTGTCAATACATGTATTGCTCTTATGTAATAAGTTCTACCTCATTTACAAGTGAAATTATTCATGTATATATTACCCTTTCTACAATGCTTGTCTAGACAACAAAAAATTAAATGGAATGGCCCAACTTATACTGTATATAGAAACCTATTAATGAGATTATTAAAGTCAAAAATGTCGGGAATGATGCTATGGTTTTTGTCTAAACAATAGCTTCTGTAAACTCAATCAGAATCTGAAGGAAAGGAAGTCGTAACTAAGAAAATAATGACCACGCCAGATATATGTCCGAATTCAGAATAACATATACACCCCACAAGCTGTGCACCAGTAGTGCATAAACTGGAACTTTTTCAAAACTTATTTGTTATGTTTATCAAGATAATGTTTGTTTAGTTTCCTCAAGTATGTATAACTTATGTATAAATAAAGTTTGTAGTGCTTAATGAAGATATATTGTGCATTTCGTGGAGGTTAATTTTCAAAATCTTGTTTAGATCTTTGTAGTGCTGTGAAGTTGTGCAAAATTAATTACTGAAAAATATGTGAATACATGTGTTTTCTTTTTTGTTTACTGTAAAAAGGTAGTTGTTGTCAATTATCGTTAGTGCAGAATAAGACATGTATATACCCATGTGATAGTGGTGGTTTACAGTGGTGCCAAGTCGTATGATTGGTGTAGAACATCATTGATATAGTTAATACAATGTTAGTATGATTTGTATTACAGATCTATGATTTACTATCCTGTACTGGAGAAATATTCCCTGAGTGAGATAGTTACATCCCATTACATTAGAACATGGCAAGCTTGATGGCAAGTTAATGTGGACAATACTGTTAATTCTCACTGCGAGTGTAGTCAGAGAATGTAGAGATCTGGATTGAACATTGTCACTTCACGTGTTTATATCGTTCACTACGTTCCTGACTCGTGACATAACAGATAAAAACCTTACAGCATATACTCTATACACTTAGTTTTATTTAGTGACAGTTCTTTGGAAATATAGGATTAACAGATATATGTATATATAGGAAGTTCTTTGTAAAGGTAAGATTTATCTAAGTATTTGCCTCGATTGTTATATAATAAGCAGAGTCTTTATTTTTTACATTTTAATTATGATCACTTCCTTCTCGCTCATTAAGCAAAATGAATCATTATATAAAATTCTTAATTTACCGGATTTAAAGTCTGTTAATTGCTTAAGGCCATGAATCTTAGACTAATGTGATTTTAAGTAAGTATCTACTTTTACAGTAGACTGAAATCTAATTTCATCAGAAGTCAGCTAATAGGTGATTTTAGAAATTCAATTTAGTGTTTCCCCATTTCTTTAAACTGTAAGAGTTACCTCCCTTTTTTGAAGTAACAGCATATATTTGTTATTAAAATAATACACAAGTCAAGTTTATAACAACATTCATTTAATATTTTCAATCAAAGAAGAACCCTTTCCTCCATTGAATTATTTTTTTGCATGCTCGATTCGCATAGGATTTTTCAGTATTAATGCACTGCGAAAAACAAATATTTCTGACATCAAATAAATTGAAGTCAGATATTCCTATAATATTCCTTTTCATATTGGATACAAATTTTATTAAGTCTACTGCAGACACTTTGTAGTCTAAGCGTTTCAACTGAGGTACTGTACAGGCGTCAAAAGGCGACATTATGGAGTAAAGGGGGTGGCATCTAGGCGTCACTATGGAGGAAAGGGTTAAAAAATTTAAGCATCAGTTGAGTTTGTTAAAATTACAACATGGCCCAACGATGTTCAAAAAAGAGCAAAGATTGATAATAAAGAAGTGAAAAGGACCAAAAAGAACCAAACAAAAATTCAACTTTGATGGTAAATTTTGAAGGGTAAATGTAGTTAAAAACAATTGCTCATTTATAAATACAAGTAGTAATATTTTTTGTTTTATTTGTAAAAATAAATGATCTTTTATTATTATTCAAAGATTTGAATCTTTTTATGAAAATATTTATGTTACTGTGGTTTCACTAATATTCGTTGAATACTAATTTTCGTGGATTTCCTGAGTACAGGGGAACCACGAATTTAAATATTCAATGTATTACAAATTTTCTAATAAATGTATGCAAACATTACCAAAACCAAGAAATTAAATATCCATGAATATGGTAGTTTTCTTCAATCCACAAAAATTGGTACCCATTAAAATTAACGAATTTGCAGTATTGCATTTATAATTTTCGAAATAGTTATATCATACTAGTACATGTAGTACTACTAGTAGTTACCCCATACTTTCCCACGATATTTAAGGTAGATTTAACTAAACTATTCCTTGGCTTGAAACCTTCCACATTCATGGCTTGATACCTCACTCTATATCAATTATTTGTTAGTCAAGTCAGATACTATGCAAAATACAAATTCACCTGAATGAGTTTTATGGTTCTTCAAAATATTGACTTAGGATTCAGTCAGTTTTACAATCAGATGATTACACAAATATGTTTTAAGAGTGATAAATATGATCTTCTACTTGATGAAATTGATTTATTTTGAAATTCTAAAATGTATTGAATACATATTACAGATTCTGCAGACAAATTTCGGAAAACTACAAAAAAAAATAATTCTGGATACAAAAATATATTTCTGGTTCTTACTTTAATTAAAATGTAACTATGAAACTCTGAAAAGAGAGGCAGATGCACTGTTTACTGTTTATTCACTATAGATTAGGTGTTTACAAATAAAGACTTCATATGGGATATTGTAATATAATTTGACATTGAATATACATGTATTTATATGATAAATATGGATTCTACCACTGCATCGAGTGTGATACCATATTTATCCTCTTGAGACAGTTAAATTTTAAAATTTAAAAGGCAACAGCTCGCTTAGTGTTTTAAAAAATATTTAAAATTTAACTGTTGAGAGTGGATAAATAATTACATGAGATTCGATGTTGGAGTCTGTTTCTCTGATGATTTTTATCAATATTCAGGCAAACTAATGATCTGCAAAAAGTGTGTTCTTTCTATATGACATCATCAGGTACGGTTGCATAATTGCTGTTTTAAGAAATGATTTGGTTGTATGTTGATGACAAGAGATGTCTCATTATTTTCCCAAAACAAATTACTAAAAACATATGAAAAATGTCAAACAAGTTGGTCCTCGTCTCATCCGATATATTCTATATTCATTACAACTCTTTTTCTGATAGAAGGCCACTGTGTGTGTGTATTAAATACAGCTGGTTCAATAATTGGCATTAAAATATTTCATACATATGTTATTTTTTCGATATTTTATCCCGAAAGAAGCATTGTGTACAGTGTTTAGCTGACCACATAAATCCCTATGTACAGTGCATAGTTAAGTTGTTTTACACCGTACACAAAAACTTTATTTTCACTTGTTTATTACCCAAAAAGTTACAATGAATGAGTAATCACAGGTAGATTTATGATTGGTAACTTTTACTTTCGCCCTGTATTAGGTTTCGTTCAGATAAAACATGTAAATGTCTCAACAACTGTATCGAAACTGAAAATTAGTGTTGAAATTCACAACTATTTGCACACAAACAAGTTAATTGTTCTTATAAGAATATCAAAGTTGTTTTATGAATAGGAAAATTTGATGTTAAAATTATTTGGGAGCAGGAATTTCAAATGTTGAGAAATGTACATTGAATATTGATAAAGCAAAACAAAGATCTTTGTTACCTGCCCACTTGGTTAGTACCTATATCCGCTGTCCTGATGATACAGGGTGATTATGTCAGGAAAAGGATAAATCTTGTACATTGTTTTGTAAGAATTAGAGAAACAGTTATACATGGTTGTAAAAAAAAAACTTAGCAAATATACATCTGCACAGAAGCAAATTAGCCACCCCTTAGTGGGATTCAAATCCTTTAAGGCACATGTCTCAGAAAAAATTCATATATACCTTAATATAAGATTATATTATATGAATATTTTTTTTTTTAGACAAGTCAGCTTGTGATTTTAAACAATGCTTTTATGACAACTTGATCTGCTCGCATATATATCTATAATTATTATGAAAAGAATACTGTGTTAACTACCAGTATATGAAAGCACAAAAGTCAATATCCTTTTAAAATTTATCTCAGTAGAATTTTTTTTATAAAGTGAAAAATAGCTTATTATACCCAAGGCTAATGAAACTATTTTTTTTCAAGAAAAATTACTTAACCTTGTAATGTTGAGAAGACTTATTTTATGAAGTTTATGAAATATTAAGTCTGACAGAAAATGAACTGGAAAACTTCATCAGAACTGACACTGTATGTTATAAAGTGGATTCTGTTTTAGTTACAATAACAGGATTGTATATATATATAGAGTCAGCATTGATCTTTTAAATGTTAGAAGTTAAAACAATGTGGAAGTTGATGGATAGCTTTCTAAGGTTGTGGTTATATTGACTCTTTCCATTTAGTTATTGAATTTTAGAGAAATTGCTTTTTTGTGAGAACTTTTTTGCTGGAATTTGTAATGAGAAAACATTTATAAAACTATAGGCATCTTCTTGTTTCAGGAAATATCTAGATATAAGTTGAAAAAAACTTATTTAGATACACATTCTTTCTAAGATTTTTTTTCTGTAGTAAGTGCTGGCAATTCATTCATGTTTTTTTTCTCACAGTGATGCAAACATTTTGATCTGATATAGATCTATATAAATTTTAAATCATTTACGAATGTTATTAAAATGATGTAAATGCAATAGAATTGAGAATGGAAATGGGTAGACTTATTCGATGTTCCACTTCAAAAGTTGCCTAGTTTCGGGGCCCAGACTCCCCACTTTTCAAATTCCAGGATCACCATCTGAAATATGTTATTGCACTAAAGTTTTTATAAACACTTGGCTTTATTTGTAAATCATGTATATTTAAAAAAGCTTTTAGTGTTTCATGAAGAAAAAAACACTGTTGTAAGTGTCTTGGTGACAAGAGATTGATTTTATTTTCATTTAAAGTACATTACACTAAATAACATATTAGAAATGTGGAACTGAAGCAGTATAAAAAAGATGTCTAAATCCTATTTGTTAAATTGTTGAAGTGTTTCTCTTTCCACTTTTATCATAATAAAATGTAAGTCTTCATTAAAAATCATCAATATTTGATAAAATTTCTGATATAGATCTTAATATACAAAAGTTTATTCTAAGTCCTTAGTTTATAATGGAATTAGTTAAAAATGATATGTCCAATTACCATAAAGCTTAATGTAGTAATGACACAGACTGGGCAGGAAATTAGATAATTAAATCAGTTCCTATCGAGAAACTGTTGTATACCTATAAAAAAGTGAAACTGAAGTGCTAAGAAACAGTGTGAGGAATCTGTTATCCCTTTAAACCAGTAATAAGCATCAGAGGAAATGCACTGTGTAGATCTGCTTAGCCCTTCAAACTTTTAATAAGCACCAGAGGTGATATATTGAGACAACATATGTTTTGAATGATGTATCTTGTGAAGGATAAGTGTTTATTTTCTCAGCAGGAATAAATACAATTCAGATGTCAAAAATGCTTTTCACTAGTTATATACAAAGCATTTGTAGCTTTAAAATCTGTCTTTGATGAAAAAGTAAGATTTTCAATTATATTCGAAGGTCAAATAGGTACACTTCGGAAATGATTAGATGGGATTTTCTATAGACCAAAACTCAGCCAGAATTTAAAGTTAAAAAAAGAGGGAAGTAAAAGTTAACAACTAGATTCAGTGAAAGTTCCCTTTGAAATCTTGAAATGTCAATTGCGCTTCAGATAGGAAGAAAATTTTATAAAATCATAAATTGTAAAATCCATGGAAAAGTTTGGGAAACGTGATATATTGAAGAAAATTGCTTCTATGGAATTCCTGCAAACAATCTTTGATGACAGACTTCATGCCCTTACTAAAAAAAATAGAAATTCAAAATTATAATGAACAGTTACTATGGTAAATTTTATAGAAGAAAAACAATTGATAGGAATTGCAATATGGTTCAAATTTTAAGTTTAAAACTTCAATGATTAAGATATTAAGTATTGAGGTCTTAATAACAGTCTGAAAAAATGAGTATCAATTTTATATGGACATTCTGAGCTTAGTCATGTTAGTGGTAGTCGAATACTGCACCACTCATTAACATTCCTAACTTGATTGTGTTTGCCAGTCTGAAACAGCATTATAAATTAATGTTATTAGTTATTCTGATATCTTACAGTTACCACTTCGAGTTGTTACATGTGGCAGACTTTTGAGTCCTTAATTTAGCAATTTGTCAATTGTGTACCTTGGTAACTTGTAAACTTACAATAATTTCCAGAAAGATTTAATGAATCAAGCACCATTCACTTACATACATATATGTAGACCGAATTCTTCTGTCCCTATAATGCATATATTTTCTAATTTATGTTTGCTTTTTATTGCTTTTGCTATTTTCTAAAAAAAAGTTTTAGTGCAATATACATTGCACAAAAAAAATAAAAAAAATAGCAAAATCAGAATTATTCCGTCTAACCAATATGAGCAGGCGGTATTGGTGAGCAAAAATGCTAACGACTCTTTCATTCATAGAAAAAGACCATTTTTTTGGAATTCCTTTATTTAATCCTAGGATTATTTATATTTATGACTTTATACAAATTTTAATGATAAAGTTTTATGAATTCTCAGCAGGAAACAATGCATTAAAAAATGAGGTTAAGTAGATTTGCAGTATTAATAAGAAATAATGTCTGAGAGCATGACATTAATAAGGTTTTTGGCGACACTGGATTATATTTATATTAAGTAGGTCAATTATAGAATAATAATCACTCAAGTAGGTTCTTCAAGTAATGTGCAATACACTTTAATATTCATTATACTTTTTAAATTAAAGTATGTAAAAACTGTAATGATAAACAATAGAAAGATAACTTGTGATAAAAAAAATTGAAATCATTGACACTTTTTGTGCCTAAAAGGTTCAAATGAAGAAAGTGGTGCCATTGTGACAATTTGCCTCATCTTCCATTAAA